>NW_021429459.1:0-339 GCF_001605985.2 Dendrobium catenatum
CCCACGTAGTGGGATAAAGGCTTGATGTTGTTTGTTTGTTTGTTTCAAGTCCACAGTTCACAAGTCCTCTGTTCGAGTTCCTTTGGAGTTCAAGTGCAGTTCAGTTCGAGTCCAACCCAAGTCATCTGTTGTTCCTCTGATTTGAGTTCAAGTTCAGGTCCTAAATTGTTCTTCTCATTTGATTTTTAAATCAAATGTAATATCAAATCTTATATTTTCAAATTTGTTTGGGTTTGAGTTCACTTAGGTCGATTGAATCAAGTTTATAAGTCCGAGTCCACCGTTCAATCAAGTCCAAATGGTCACAAGCTGGGTCCAAGTTCGATCGTCCTTTGAGTT
>NW_021429460.1:0-414 GCF_001605985.2 Dendrobium catenatum
GGCTCTTTGCGAGCTAGAGTTTATTTGAATTTGTCCAACCCGGCAAACTGTTGCGGAGGGTGGATGGATTTTTGCTTTAAGTTTTTGATGGATTTATTTCAATTTTAAATATTTTTGGAATTTTGGGATTTTGAGATTTTTGTGGAGTTTTTGAATTTTTATGGGTATTTTGGGTGGAGATTTGAAATATTTGAAATAAACTTTGAATATTTGGAAGATGTTTGAAAATATTTGGGGAACCCGTCCGATTGAGATCTGCATTCAACACGGCCATCATCGGGGTGTTTGGGGTCATTTTCATTTGATTGATCCTTGTCGACCCTATCTACTGGTCGATAGAGGATTGGGTTCTTCGTAAGCTTCATGCCTTTTGTTTATGAATTTTCTTGATTTTAGGCCTTGAAGGCCTAAAAA
>NW_021429461.1:0-230 GCF_001605985.2 Dendrobium catenatum
CAAGTTACCTTTCCCTTCAAGCTCCAATCTTCTAGATATGGTAGATGATTTATGGGTCCCAAGTTCTTCAGTTGCTTTGAAATCTTCTTCTTTGTTGAGTGGAATTTTTCTTCCTTTCCTATACTTTCAATCTTCAAAGAGTTTTCATTCTCCAAGACAACCAAATCTGTACCTCTCTGGATTTCATCCTCTGTTGCAGCATCTTCATTGATACCAGTATTGATAGCTTT
>NW_021429462.1:0-277 GCF_001605985.2 Dendrobium catenatum
AGAAGCAATAATATCAATGAATCTATAAGCAATAATTAATGTATCTATAGTATCCATGTCCATAGCATCAACGAATTAATAAATCCATCTATATCAATATCTATGCTCAGTAGTATCAATGCTCAGCGATCAATCAAAAAAATCGATGAAATCGTACGATACAGTAAATCCATAAATCCGAACAAATCAATAAAGCAGTAAATCCATATGTCAAGACTGTACATATGCACTTCAATACAGTAATACTGAACAAGTACAATCACTGGCTATTTTGCTA
>NW_021429463.1:0-213 GCF_001605985.2 Dendrobium catenatum
TTTGGAACTTGCAATTCTAATGGAAATTAAAGAGATTAATATCTTTGGAGATTCCCAGCTGGTTATTAACCAAGTGGTTGGAACTTATAAAGTCTTGAATCCTAATCTCCTAAGATATCATCAGTACACACTTCACTTGTTGGAACAAATTCCTACTGCTACTTTGTATAGAGTTTCCCGTGGAAGCAATTCCGCGGCAGATGCCTTAGCAAA
>NW_021429464.1:0-647 GCF_001605985.2 Dendrobium catenatum
TTAGTGATGGGATATGATTGCATTTTATATGTTCTTTTTACTTTGAGAGTTTTGTTGAACTAATATTTTGTGATTTTGTACTTTGGGACTTGATTTTATTGCATCTATTTTGTTATTTTTCACAATTTTCATATATCATTTAGATGTTTTTATTGTAAGATAGAATATTATTATTAATTACCTACTAAAATATTTTTCATTTACGCAATTCTGTGTATGTGAGGCTTACGCCTCAAAACGCTTCAAGGCTTACGCCTCGCCTCACGGACGAAAATCACCTCGAGGCTTAATTACGCAATTTTAAACCTTGCCATTATAGTTGACTCGACTAACATTGGTTGACTTCGTTGTCTTTCATTACTAATGATGTTGAAGTATGCCAATAACTATAAGGCTTATGCATGCTATTAACATCAACTTTGATTCCAAATGTCAACAACAAGATTTCTGTTGAACTTCTTGATCTCTGGTCATTCCTTCTCAAAGGAGAAAAAAAAGAGCAAACTGTGGGTCTCTGAAAGGATTCTGCTCATGTGATTCGAATGAAAAGAGTACGATCACACTATCCCGTAGGACAAAATGGTCGTAAACCTTTACACTTGACACAAGTAGGCCAATGGAAGAGCAGATGGAGTTATACATACGAT
>NW_021429465.1:0-1802 GCF_001605985.2 Dendrobium catenatum
ATCATCTGGAAGGAAAGGAGTCCCACCTATCAATGTTTGTCTGTATCGTCAGCCCCAAATCCAGAATGAAGAGATTGAGAGATTAATCAAGGAGATGCTCGAGACAGAGATCGTTCGACCTAGTGTCTGTCCATTTTTCAATCCACTGGTATTAGTCAAGTGCTTCAACAGCAGTTTGTTCGTTCCACCTTGAGAATAATGTGACACTTTGGGAAGGGAGTATTGTTAGACCAGCCCACTACGGAATAGAGGCGGAAGTTCCGCCTCTCCTGCACGTGTCAAATGCACACCCGGGTCTAAGGGAGCAGTTTATGAAGGATTTTTGAGCGAGTTAAGAGGGAAATTTGAATGTAGTGACTTTTTAGAAATTTTCTTTTGGATTGTATGCATTAAATAGTTTGTTTTCCTAGAGTTTGGGCATCTTGAATTTGACTGAAATTTGAGACCTCTTAGGTTTATGTTTTTGGGCTCTAGTGGCATCTAGAGATTTGAGAGAGATAGATCCTCCTCACGAATAGAGGATCAATTTTATCTTGTTATTTTTCTTCTGTTAGTTTGATTATCGCAATAAAATTACTATTTTTCTAGTTTTTCCTTTGAATTGGTGGATCATACTCGCTGATTTCATCAAGATAGTTAGGTTTTACTTGGGAATTCCAAGTATTTCTCTAATAATTACAAAAGAAGAATAATAAAGAATAAGACCATATTTGATAAGAGATTTCACAAATATATCGGATAAGGGGCACAAGCCAATGGATCCATCATCCATGCGCCATCGATCCCCTCACCCAATTGATGAAGAGTGGTTGTCTTTATTTAAAACTTAATAGGAAAGATTGGAAGAAAACTTCGAAGGGGGGATAGGAGTGGGCAATAAAAGCACAAGATATTTTATGCGTTTAAATACACTAGCTACATAGCTTGATATTAAGGTAACTATTCAATTAGTATATTGATTCAATAAATTTTTTATCATGTAATTGTATCGTGTTGCTACTATAATTTTAATCTTTTTGGCAAGACATAGATGCTTTATGTTATCAAATAAAGTGGTAGATATGACACCACCCAAAGACCTATGAATCAGACATTGTTGTATTAGTTGAAATGTTTGATCGGTACTAAAGAGCAATGATCTCTATGTACAACAAGTTAAAGTGAAAGGACTCTTTCAAGTGGCCTGAAGCTATGCATTTGTGCATTAATAGAGATTAAGAGAAGTTCTTGATCTTTGGGCTAATGTATATATTTCATATATTATCATATCAACTGGAACAAAATTCATTGAATAATATATGAGATCTCATTACTTACAAATAGTATGGCGTTGTAGAAGTATGAACCCATTTGCATTACAGCATAAACCTTATAGGAACAATGAATTTGTTTTGTGAGTGCATCCCTATATTGTTTTCTAGATCAAAGTTATTTAACCATAGGTAGAAACTTTTCTCATCTTGATGTCCATGGAAGTTGAGGAGTGCCTGGGTTGTCGTAAGTTAAGCCATTTCAAATTTTAATAAAAATTCATATAGTAATTACACCAATAGATTGATGAGTGCTTTATGTCTCATTGCAATGAGAGCGTGGAGTGTATTTGATACAATACATCATCTATCTAACTTCAAAAAGAGATCCTCTTTCTTGAATTTGTACATTAATGTATATTGTTATATAGAAATTGACTATATGTAAATTCATTTTACAACAATGTGTTGGAGAAATTTTGTCATCATCAACGGATTGAGATATTTTGTGATCGAGCACGACATAGAAAATTATATATTATCCCGAATAAT
>NW_021429466.1:0-732 GCF_001605985.2 Dendrobium catenatum
TACTATTTATATTGATGAGTTATAAAAGCTCTAAAATATTCTTAAAATAATAAATAGATAATTTTTCTAAATTTGATTCTATGGCTTGACAACTACATGGTAACATATTTAGAAGTAAAAAAAATGTGTTTTTTTTTTTAAGAAATTTATTTTTGAAAAATAATAATAAAATAGTAGTCAAATAAAAATTAAAATAGTTAGAAGCCACCCTAAATAGACCTTTAAGGAGTTTAAGGTCTGGTTGGGACAACTTTATTGTTGCTTTACTTTTTAGACTGCTAAAAAATTTTATTTAGCTTTTTCTTTTTTGCTACTTTTATTTATTTTTTCAAAATTTCTCTGATGAAAAAGTACTTTTGCAATCAAAATAGATATTTCATTTTTCTTACAATAATTTCAGAACCAACTTAGCTACCATTTTTTTACTATTTTTTTTCTATTTTTCAAAATTTTTATAATTAATTTTTCTTTTTTCAAATCAAATCAACTAATTTATTTTTTCGCACAATAATTTCACAATCAACTTTATAAAATACTGTAACTATTTCAAACATATCCTAAATCAAAATTTACTTATGTTTAGTGGTGGAATTTTTTTAGATCATGTCTTATAATGATTGGAGCATCAAAGTTCGTCATAAACTTAAACAATAAACAAGGTAGAGATTTTGATAATCTTATCAGATTATCAAAATAAGATTTCATTTGGGCGGCTTTTTATTACTTCTTAAT
>NW_021429467.1:0-317 GCF_001605985.2 Dendrobium catenatum
AATGTAGGGATTGATTAGGGATTTCCTTTTGATTTGTTGTAACACCCCACAGTACTCCTTAACAGTACAGGGGATATTACTAACAGAAACATAATATTTTCTTAAATCAATCTTATAATACTTTTGAAACATTTAATAATTTTTATGAACACATCCAATAGTTTCATTTCATCACATCACTGGAAGCACTTAATAACTTTAAACTTCAATAAAAACATACTTACAGAGCTACTACAGAAATACAAAGTATTACATCACTGGAAAGTTTACATACCTCAATTTTTAGACTTCACAACAAAGATTATACTATCATAATT
>NW_021429468.1:0-263 GCF_001605985.2 Dendrobium catenatum
CTGTTAGAATAGATTGAGATTTATCGTGCTGCTTTCCCCATTTGATTTCATTGAATAGATTGATTTGATTTGATAGCGATTGATTTGGCGGATTGACTGATTTTCTTCTGTGTACGGCTTTCTTCGAGATTGACATGGATTTATTGAGTTGATTTATCGATCGTCTGCCACTGCATTGACTGGTTTTATTGACTATTGGATTTCCGTATTGCATAGATTCATTGACCATTGACTGATATTGATTTGATTGACTGACATGCATA
>NW_021429469.1:0-883 GCF_001605985.2 Dendrobium catenatum
AACTGACAAACAAACTAAGCATAAGAAAAGATTATTATTATTAATTTTTTTTTTGAGAAAATGCAGAGAGAAAATTTTATTAAAGAAACTATGAACCCATAAATTCCTCCTTCAAATCATTAATAAATGAAGGAGGAATATTACTATCATTCGGATCCTTCCAAAATAAATCTAAACTAATAGCAAGGTTAGCACACTTATCGGCTAACTTATTATAATCTCTTCTAATAACGGAAAAAACTACTTGTTTAAAGTATTTAAGAAAATCTAAATCCTTTGGGTTTAGAAATTCTTCAGAAATAGACTTATTGTGAAAAGCCCTTTGAAATAATAAGATAACATTATGATTATCACCTTCAATCATAATAACTTTAGCATCAAGCATCCAATCTTGGACATACCTTCTCAATGATAGAATAGAGAGAACTTCCAATTGAGCTATGTCCCAGTGATTGATATTGTAACCAAAAGCTCCATAAAATCTTTCGTATTCATCTCTGAAGATACCACCAATACCGGCAACATAATTACTGGATAAAGCAGCATCCACGTTGCTTTTGATCCAGCCGGGAGGTGGAGGAAGCCAAGTATTCATTTCCAGCAATGAGAGGTGCTGATTAGCTCCCCAGTTATCCCAAACTGGATTGTCACAGAATGAGCCAAATGCATAATCCAAAGCATTAGGAGCTAAGAAGGAGAAGGTATCTTCATTGCCACCATGAGAAATTTTATTTCTGCTTTTCCAACAGAAAAAATCATCGAGCAATACAAAATTCCTATTAAAGGGTTCTTCTCTGAAAAATTCCTTAAGGATTTTAGACAATCAACCAAAGAGTTAAATGAAGGAAGAGAAAAATTCCACTTATTCAACTTATTACAAACT
>NW_021429470.1:0-227 GCF_001605985.2 Dendrobium catenatum
ACGGGAGACGAGGAAGCCGCACGGAACCAAGGGGCCACGACCTCGGGAAAGAGCCCAGGCACGGGAAAACCAACGGCCAGCCGGAATTCCAAGAGGCAAAGCACAAAAAAACAAAAAGCCATGGTGGAAGCCAAGGAGCCACGCATGGGAAAAAGCAAATCTCGGAATTCCAAAAGCTGGTTTGGAATTCCAAGAGACCTACATAATTAAAAACATAAAAAGCATAA
>NW_021429471.1:0-200 GCF_001605985.2 Dendrobium catenatum
TGTAGCTTATCCCCAGTAGTGGACAGCTGCAACAGTTTAGCTCAATCCTGATATGTGATTTCGATAGGACGTCAATTCACATAAGAGGTGAGCTTAGTGTAGGAAGAATTTATGCAGAGGTTTGCGTAAAATTCAAAAAGAAGTTCAGAACTAAAGGGGATTGCGAGAGTGAGAATAAAGCAAAGTGAAGTGTGAGCGAA
>NW_021429472.1:0-235 GCF_001605985.2 Dendrobium catenatum
TGTAAGCCTTCCATTAGCATCCTGTAGGCCTGAGGTTCGGAGATCACTTCCCTCCCATCCTTGAGATTCCACTTCTATTCGGTCTACGCCAATGTGTGCAGCAGAAGTTCCTTCTACCACACACATTGGGTGTCCATTTGTTAACCTCATTTTTGTATGAGGTCACTAAGGCCCTTCCAAACTCCAGATTAATTCTATATCCTAGGATCCACTCTAGACCTTAAGATCCTTTCCT
>NW_021429473.1:0-216 GCF_001605985.2 Dendrobium catenatum
AAATATGTTCGTCTGGACAAAAATTTTCCAGAGAGCCAATCGTCCTGGATGATTATTTATTTCGTCTGGACGAAAATTTTCCAGAGAACCAATCGCCGCGAATGATAATTTGTTTTCGTCTGGACAATAATTTTCCAGAGAGCTGATCGTCCTGTACGATATTTTGTTTCGTCTGGACAAAAATTTTCCAGAGGACTGGTCGCCTCGTACGATGAT
>NW_021429474.1:0-284 GCF_001605985.2 Dendrobium catenatum
AGATTTCTTTTTCTTTACTTTTGGATTCTTTTTTTTCATAAGATTAGACCTATTAGTTTTGTACAATGCCCTTCGTGGCACCATACTAGTTTAATCTAGTTTTCTTTTCATTTAGGTTAGGATTCTTCCTTTCCTTAGGATTTGTCATGGTAGTGGTGGATAATACCCTTTTGTGGCACCATCCTAGTTTAATTTAGTTTCTTTTCCTCTTGTTTAGAATTCTTACTTTCCTTATGATTAGACAAGTAAGGGGTGGATAACGCGCTTCGTGGCACAATCCTAGT
>NW_021429475.1:0-231 GCF_001605985.2 Dendrobium catenatum
TTATTATGTTAATCAATTTTAGTAAGTTTTAATTAATTATTTTTTAATTATAATTAATTATGAATAATTAATTAAAATGATTTATTTAATTAATTACAATTAATTCATGTTAATTATAATTAAACAAAATGTTCGCTCCTCGCATCGGTTCACGAGCCTCAACCACCGTCAAAAACCCCGCGCAGGTACGAAATATCCTAAACTCAGATTCTCGCTTCCGTTGTGTGCGGC
>NW_021429476.1:0-324 GCF_001605985.2 Dendrobium catenatum
GGGTTGTGTAGGTTTGTCTTTTCTATCTTTTATTTTCTGTTCTTGATACTTGTAAGATAAGCTTATGTTGATGAACATGTTTTAGGCTTCCACGTACATGGCTTTTAGCCTGTTTAAGTTGTTGTGTTTTCTTGATTATGCTTCTGACGAATTGAATTCATAGATAACCATTTTCTTGATGTAAATGGACGAATTGGGGTGTAAAGCAAAGGGGGAAGATGTATTCAACCCAAAGTGCGTAGCTGTTATTATTTCTGTAGCTTCAAATCTAAACTTTCAACTTTCTGCTCGGTTTTTTCGTGATGAATATTGTAACAGAAGAAA
>NW_021429477.1:0-385 GCF_001605985.2 Dendrobium catenatum
TTATTGACGGCCTACCTCGTTCAGAAGGGTTCACAGTCATTTTGTTGTGGTGGATCGACTCAGTAAATATGCACATTTTATCCTCCTACGACATCCTTACACCGCAGTGTCAGTGGCGGCAGCATTTATCAGGGAAGTGGTTCGGTTACACGGGATTCCAGAATCTATAGTGTCGGACAGAGACAAAGTGTTCCTCAGTCAGTTTTGGAGAGAACTGTTCAGAATGCATGGCACAACTCCCAAGAGGAGCACCGCATACCACCCACATACAGATGGACAGACAGAAGTGGTTAACCGGAGTTTGGAGACATATTTGAGGTGTTTTGCCTCTGAAACACCCAGGAAATTGGCTAAATGGTTACCGTGGGCGGAGTACTGGTATAAC
>NW_021429478.1:0-216 GCF_001605985.2 Dendrobium catenatum
GTACATGTTTGTGTGATTTATGCCCTTGTGCATATTTTGCATGAATTTGGGTGTTTAAATAGTTATATGTGAGAACTATGTGAACTCTATTTATTCATGTTGGTTAATGTTCGGTTGGTAAGCATAAGGGTAATCACATGGGTGCTTGTGTTGGTGGGTGTGTAAATGTCAGACACATTTATTTGTGTCTGAATTGCCTGCTTGTGCATATTCCAT
>NW_021429479.1:0-270 GCF_001605985.2 Dendrobium catenatum
TTTGTATAAGATTAAGCTATGATTGATACAAGTATTTGATAAGGCTGATAAAATTGATACAAATGCATTTGATGTATATAAATCATATTATTTACATGATATACATGCATAACATAGACATTATACGACATGCATATAATAATAATAAATGTACTGATGTGATAAGATGCTATATAAACTATTTTGTAACTAATGGGTATAGAATTTACAGAACTTACTAATAGTATTTACTTGGTTATTGATCATTACTCTTAAGATATACAGTTATAC
>NW_021429480.1:0-435 GCF_001605985.2 Dendrobium catenatum
GATTTCATTTTAGAGTCTGTGGATTTGTCATTGTTTCTGTGATTTATATGTTTAGTTTGTTCTTGTTTGATAAAAATTTAAAAAATTCTAAAATGTGGAAATCGTCCGGGATGAAATTTTTCGTACTGGACGATGTGTGTAAAATTAAGTTTGCGTGATATGGAACGTCTTGAGAACAGTTTTTAATTAGTTCGTCTGTACGATCTGATAATCGTCCAGGACGAAATTTTTTCTCTCAAACGTCGGGACGATTGAAAGCAGCGGTTGAGTGGATAAGATAGTTTTAATTGTGAAGTTCGTCCGTACGAACTTTTTGTTCGTCCAGACGAATAGACATCGTTTTATAGTAGGGGACGGTTTTCAACTGACATTAAAACGAATTAACTTTTGATCGTCTCTACGAAATTTTTTCGTCTGTACGATCGGTCAAGTCAA
>NW_021429481.1:0-223 GCF_001605985.2 Dendrobium catenatum
TTACCTGTGACTCGCTGCCCATTCCGCATGACCCGCCCGCAACGCTTGCGCCTGACGGGGTTCGAACCCCCACCCTTCAACAATCCTGCTGTCCAACAAACCATCAAGCCACCACTGCAAAAAGGAATAAACTTTTGAGTTATTTTTTATTTATATTATTAAAAACATAAAGTATTATTTAAAATAGTTAATATATTAAAAGATTAAAATAATTAATATATTG
>NW_021429482.1:0-1022 GCF_001605985.2 Dendrobium catenatum
AATAATTAGACACACAATTTATCTTCAATTATGTGTAGATTGAGAGTTGTGAACTTTCCAAATTTTTGGTTAAATCATGACCCATACTTGTGAAAATGCCCTTCACTGTAATCCATTTATCTTCAAGACTCAAGAAAATTAGGATATGTAGCACACATGCCCTAACTTTCACTATATAAATTTGAGCTCAATAAGACCACTAGTTAGGGAGTGATTAAGAAATTAAGGTTGTATTCAAACTCAAATTACTCAGTAACTAATGAAAAAAATAGTTTAAAATTATTTTTAAATGAAATTGGTCTCAAGATGATTCTAATAAGCCTAAGAACTCCAAACTTGATTGAAAATTAGATTTATGTCAATTTTATAAGTGTATGACTATTTCTATAATTTTTAATTTATTAAATTATATTAAACATGTTGGATAATCATATGAAATGATTGTGTGATGACTTTCATGGGATTCCAAAGATTTGAGGTGGCCTTTAGCCAGACATAAACCCCTCAACTGCTCTATGGCTTCACTAATCAACATAAGCATGGATTGAGGACCATCTTATCTGACATGAATTGGATGGATGTCCATGATTATTTAGATCTAACTCGGCCTAGCATAGGTTTGAATCATTTTATATATGCCACGAGGATAATCTTGATCTTGTCATTTCAAAAAATATAAATAGATGATCGACCATCCCAGATTGATTTAGAATCCTATTTTTAAAATGAAATAAATTTTTAAATTCTCATTACTTCATTTACACTCCTCAAAATGGGATAAAATTTTTGGGGGAGCTTCTTGATACCATATGGCTCAAATCTATGGAGTTCGCAGGCTCCATGAATTAAGAACTTAATGTAATTTAATTTGAATTTTAAACATAAAAATGGAAAATTACATCTATCGAATGGATGGATTTTCTTCATTTTTCATCCTATGAGCTCCTTGAGAAAACCTCTTGGTCATTCTTGAAAGATTGAAATCCATTGGATTGGATGTTTCTTTAATTGGATGATTTTCT
>NW_021429483.1:0-1312 GCF_001605985.2 Dendrobium catenatum
CTCTTCCTAGTGCATGCAGTGAAGTAACTATCTGAGTTAACCTAGTATACATGTCAGAAATTGATTCATGAGATTTCATACAAAAAAGTTTGTAGTCATGCAAGAGAATGTTCAAACGGGATTGTTTAATCTCATTAGTGCCTTCATAGGTGATACATAATTTATCCTAAATTTCTTTATCAGTTTTGCAAGTGGAGACACGCATGTAATCCTCAGATTTTAAAGCAAAGAAAAAATAGTTCAAACACTTTGCATTCAATTGAGCTAAATCTCGTTTATCGAAAGTCTATTCATTAAAAGCAACTTCTATTTTAACACCATTAATTTCATGAGAAGGTGGAGAATAACCTTCCTAGATAAGCATCCACATGCGATAATCAGTAGATTGTAAAAACGTTGAAATGCGGTTTTCCAGAAATCAAATGGTAGGTTATCAAAATTAAAAAGTTTTCAAACTTAAAATTTTTTAATCCCGCGCTTATACCACTTGAAAGTTCATTAGGGATGTTAAGCCCTATAGAATTGGCCCAAGCTAACTATAAGGGGGGTGAATTGGTATTTTAAAAATTCATTTCATAAAGAAGTAAACATCTCATAAACCAAAATCACACCACAAGAAAAATAAGCGCGGAAATTTAAAGTGTGGAAGCAAGAAATAAGAACACAAAATTTATAGTGATTCGGTCAACTCGACCTACGTCCACTCCCCGGAGGCGCCCTCCGAGTATTGCACTACAATCATGACTCTCCTTTAGCCCCCACAGCTAGGCGGCGAAGCCTTTACAAAGAACCTCCTTTTTGCCACCCAGACAAGACAGAGAACCTATCTCCTTTTGCTTCCTCCTGAAGCTGGCAGAGAACCACAATCAGATGCTGAATCCTTACCTCTATCGACCCTTCCACGGACAAGAAACTCTAGAAGAAGAAGAAGCATAGCGATCCTTGAAGCAACCCTTGTGAATCCCCTCACAAGCTCCCCCTCACAAGATCCTCTCTCTCTTTCTCTCCTCAAGGTCTTCTCAGGTCAAGGCAGTAGTAAAAGATTGTTCAAAATCTCAGAATTGCAAGTTGCCGACAATATCGTCCAGAGCATCACCCTGAATATAATTGCAAGTTGCCGACAATATCGTCCAGGATGATATGAACATCGTCCTGGCCGATCAGTACAAATCTCAGAAGATCGACCAGAGCATCTCCCTGAATGCAAACTGGATGATTTAAAATTGGCTTGATCGTCCAGGCTGATCTCAAGATTGTCCCGGCCGATCAATTCAGATCAGAGGAAAATCGTCCAGAGCATCGCCCTGAATTT
>NW_021429484.1:0-371 GCF_001605985.2 Dendrobium catenatum
TATATATATATGTATACATTTTATATAATATTATATGTAAAAAAATTAAAAAAATGAATAAAAAAATGAAAAAATGAAAAGAAATAAAAAAAATTAAACAGGTTTCGACCGAGCCGTCGTACCTTAGGTCCGACCGGGATGATTTGAAATTGAAGACCTGCGCCGTTGATTTTTAATCCGGGCAGATGGTTTTAAAATTGAAGACCTGTGCCATCGATCTTAGATCTGGGCGGATGATTTTACAATTCGAAGACCTTACACAGTCGATCTTAGATCCTGGTGATCGAGATGGTTTGAAATCAAAGGCCCTATGCCGTCGACCTTAGGTCCAGGTAGAAAGAATTACGGCGGTGCCGTCCCGATTTCTCCCT
>NW_021429485.1:0-234 GCF_001605985.2 Dendrobium catenatum
AAAAAGATGCATGCTAAGCTTAATGTTGAATTTAGTTTTTTACAAATTGAGCATGCCAATTTGTTTAAAGAAAATGCTGATTTAGATAGAGATCATATGTTACTTCTTGATGAGTATGATGCATTAAATAAGAAGCATGTTGAACTAACTGAAGAGCATGAAACCTTGAAAACCACTCATGTTGAACTAGAAGAAGCCTTTCATAGACTAGACAAACTTGCATTAGAAGTAGAT
>NW_021429486.1:0-277 GCF_001605985.2 Dendrobium catenatum
TAATGTATCATATTTAACTCAAAATATATTCAATGAACGAAATGTCCTCTCACAAATTGATAGCCAGTCCCTGAAATGTTTCAAATGTTAGTTAACTGATGATGCAGAGAAGAATGCTCCTAAGTTGCAATCCAGCTTATGTATCATGCAATAATGATCCTATTGCCATGAAACTTAAGATTTGAAAGATACGGAAAATAATTAGACCAACGAGATCACCAAAAATAACAAAAATTTAAGCCAAAATTTAAGTTTAAAACTAGTAATACAAATATGT
>NW_021429487.1:0-559 GCF_001605985.2 Dendrobium catenatum
TTAATAGATGACAACCACATGAAACTACTTGATGAAAATGATGACTTGAATAAGAATTTTGAAAATTTAAAATCTTCCTATGCTGATCTTGAAAAAGAATTTAAAAATTTTAAGGATGAATCTGAGAGCAAAACATATCGAATCAATTATACAAATCGAATCTTGGAAGATATGAATTCATTTTACAAACTGACAATAAGAGATCTCGAGGATAATAAGAGACCCCCTAAACTTGAAGATTTTATAAATCCTAAATATTATCCTAAATTCATGAAATCCCTTAGAATACAATCAAATGGAAGAAAACTTAGGAATATTTTTTCTAATGTTAGATGTAATAATTATGGATTTTTGGGACATATAGCTCACACCTGTACTTTGAAGATGAAATCTAATTTGGTGTGGAGACCTAAGATGTATAAACCTAGACATATCACACATGCATCTGATTATAAATTCTTAAAAGGTGAACCCAAACTTGTTTGGGTTTCCAGGTCTAACATTTGAGAGTTTTGCAGGATTGCTCTCACACAAGACCTCGTGAGAGCATATGGTACCT
>NW_021429488.1:0-292 GCF_001605985.2 Dendrobium catenatum
AGGATTCTTAATTAAGGCAGTCGACATTAACATATCAACCTGGACGATAAGCTCAAAACAGAAAGAAGTAGCCACCATAGACAATTAAGGTATACTATATTTTAAAATTATCGGCCAGGACGATCCAAGGATCGACCTGGACGAAATTACCAAATTATGCCTTAATTAAAAAGGAAATCAAGGGAGTAATTAAGGATGATTGATATGATCATATCGTCCTGGACGATCGCAAGATCGGCTAGGACGATCTGGTCTAAAACCTTAAGTTACTTCAGGACGATAAATATCGGCC
>NW_021429489.1:0-223 GCF_001605985.2 Dendrobium catenatum
GGGGCAAAATCAGTGGCTCTACACTCCTTATCCTACATTTCATCAGCACACAAAACATCACACCCTAAATCCCATTGGATAGGTCTATACCCCATTTTGAATTTAAGGGTTAAACCATGACCCTTAAACTTGAAATTTGGGGAAAATGCCCTTGAACATCTTAAAAAGGGGAGATAAAATTTGGACTTGTCAAAAACATGTTCAAATTCAATCTCCCAAAATT
>NW_021429490.1:0-556 GCF_001605985.2 Dendrobium catenatum
CAGAATAAAATCACTTAAATATTCAAAAAATCTAAAGTAATACAAGTACAAAACACAAGCACACAAACTATAAAAACCTTCATATCACATTCCAAATGTCTCACAAAAAGATTTGTTCTCAACATTTAATGACACGAAGTTCGTACATACAAACTTTGGGTTTCGTATGTATGATCAGTTATAAAAACTGAATCTACCCGTATAGTCATTTATTTGCGTAGAGATGAAGTAATACAAATCTTCTAGGACAATCAGGAGATCGTACAGTATAATATGTATTAGAAAAATTAAACAATACGCAATTAGTCAAAACCAACTATCAATTTGCTACAGAATTCGTACAGTACGAAAAACTTTTCGTCCAGTACAAATAGAATACTTAGAAAAATTTGCACGATCGATCTAAAACATTAAATCAGATGTAAAAATATTTCAAAATCATACAAAAATACTAAAAAATAAAGATAAAAAACACATAAAACAACCAAAAATAAATACAATAAATAAAAAACATGCACGCAAAAACACATAAACAAAGGGTTTAAACATCATTTTG
>NW_021429491.1:0-214 GCF_001605985.2 Dendrobium catenatum
TTGACTTGAGGTCAGGGTATCACCAGCTCAGGATTACAGAAGAGGACATTGCAAAGACTACTTTCAGTACCAGATATGGACATTATGAGTTTACAGTGATGCCTTTTGGCTTAACAAATGCCCCTGCAGTGTTTATGGATCTCATGAATAGAATCTTCAAACCTTCTTTAGATCTATCCGTGATTGTATTCATAGATGACATACTTGTGTACTC
>NW_021429492.1:0-1255 GCF_001605985.2 Dendrobium catenatum
ACGAACCTGTGCTTCTAATTGTAATATTTCTGCTGTCTATCTTGTGCAGCTTTCAATCTTTCTTTAATCAAATTAACTTTCTTAGCAGTTTCCTCTACAAAAGTGGCACCCATCTCCTGTCTATCTCCAACCTTAGTCAGAGTCAAAGGGGTTCTACACTTCCGGCCATACAGAGCTTCATACGGTGCCATACCAATACTGGATTGAAAACTGTTATTGTAAGCAAACTCAATCAGAGGAATATGATCTTCCCAGCTTCCTCCAAAGTCCAAAACACAAAGCCTCAACAGATCTTCCAGTATCTGAATAGTCCTCTCAAACTGTCCGTCAGTCTGCGGATGAAAAGCTATACTGAAATGCAACTTCATACCCAAACCTTCTTGAATATCTTTCCAAAGTCTGGAAGTAAACCGTCCATCTCGATCAGAAACAATCACCTTAGGCACACCGTGTAATCTGACAATCTCTTTCACATATACCTGTGCCAATCGATCCACTGGATCGGTCTATCTGATCGGCAGAAAATGAGCAGACTTTGTCAGTCTATCCACAATCACCCAAATGGCATCGTGCCCTTGCCTTGATCGAGGAAAACCTATAGCAAAATCCATTGTTACCTCCTCCCACTTCCACTCAGGGATAGGCAACGACTGCAAAAGTCCTCCTGGTCGATGATGCTCTGCCTTCACCAACTGACAGGCTTCGCATCTAGCAACAAAATCTGCTACATCCTTTTTCATTCCCGGCCACCAGAACAAACCTTTCATATCTCCGTACATCTTGCCACTTCCCGGAAGAACAGTGTAGCCTGAATGATGAGATTCATACATAATCTCTTTCCTCAAATCTCCAAACACAGGAATCCACAACCTGTTCTTGCAGAAAATAGTATCAGAATCAGAAACTCGGAGTTCATGTTTCTTTTCAGATCAATCTGAGCAATCAACGTTGAATAATCAGAATCTAACTTCTGAGCTTTCTGAATCCTTTCTTTCAAAGAAGACTGAATGCTCAACTAAGTCAAAACTCCAGAATTCAAACTTCTAGAGGAAATCACTTCCAACTGCAGCCGTTCCATATCTCGAATCAGGAACTCATCAGAAGTGAGCTGAATACCTGATAATCTAGAAGATTTCCTTCTCAGAGCATCTGCTACCACATTATCCTTATCAGGCTGATACTGAATCGTCAGATCGTAATCCTTAATCAACTCAAGCAACCTTCTTTGCCTCAAATTCAGATCCTTCTGGGTGAA
>NW_021429493.1:0-283 GCF_001605985.2 Dendrobium catenatum
AATTATTTTTGTTTTCAAAATTTTTAGAAATACAAACAAAACAAAACAAAACAAACACACATACACTAAACAAAACAAACACACAACGATACGAATACACAAGACACAACAAACAATTTCTCCCCCTTTTTGACATCATCAAAAAGTGAAGAAGAAAAAGACTAGAAATGTAAGCAGACATATGAAAATTATTTAAAAACTTAATCTTTAAAGTGATTGACAAAAGGTATGCAAATAAAATTAAAAATTAGCCAAATCATAAAATTCATAGAATTTAAGAAGA
>NW_021429494.1:0-324 GCF_001605985.2 Dendrobium catenatum
TTAAAACAGCTTTCTAACATAAAAATCAATTTTTTTTACTAGAAACTAGAAAGATGTTTTAAGAATCAGTAAAAAAGCCGTCTGAAAGGAAATATACTTTGTAATGCTAATAGTGGTGGAATCATGGAGCTGGAGTGGCTCTCACATCTCTAGATTTAGGGGTGTTAATATTTGACACGAGTCGAAAACCCAACCCGAACAAGATCAGAAAATTTCTGGTTTGAGTCAACCTGAATCCGAACCGTGTTGGGTTCGGGTTAGGGATTACGACCCGTTTGTAAAACAGGGTTGGTGGGAAAAATTATGTCACCACGCAGATTTTGA
>NW_021429495.1:0-232 GCF_001605985.2 Dendrobium catenatum
ATATGGGGACCCTCTAAAATTCCCAATATCTCTGGGGCACGTTGGTTTGTGTCATTCATTGATGATTGCACAAGAGTCTCTTGGATCTATCTCCTTAAACATAAATCCGATGTTGGCACCATTGTTCCCACCTTTCATTCCATGATCAAAAACCAATTCGGGGTAAAAATAAAAAGTTTTTGCTCCGATAATGCCAAAGATTATTTCAACCAAACCCTTTCCTCCTACTTCC
>NW_021429496.1:0-393 GCF_001605985.2 Dendrobium catenatum
TCCAGAAGTATAATGATCTCAAAGCTCTGTGAGATTTTCTGTTCAGAAATTCCATTGGATTGCCATCCGACGATTTAATCCAAGACCTCTGCACAATTGCAGGAGAAGCTGGGTAAGATATCCAAATATCCTCAAAACCTGAAAAGCCTACTCTTCTGCAAACCAGAATTAAAGATATTCAACACTATGGGGCAATGGTCAGATGCAATTCTTACTAAATGCCTCGTGGTTGCTTACTGAATCAGCTGAAGTGCTTTGGAGTTCAATAAACACCTATTAAGCCTTTCCAAAATTTGAGCACTTTCGAACTTTTTTATTACACCAAGTAAACTTGGGACCAACCAATCCCACATCATGGAAATCATTATTATTCATAAATGATTTCATTTATTG
>NW_021429497.1:0-231 GCF_001605985.2 Dendrobium catenatum
AAAAACGGGTCGGGTTAACCCGAACCCGAATAGTGTCGGGTCAGTTTCGGGTTCGACCCAAACCCGACCCGTGACCCGGAATTGACAGGTCTAAATCTGATTGTTCATTCTTAGCTTTGGGTTTGGGTTGAATTGGATGTGCAACAGCCACTTCAAAAATTTCTTTCAAAATACTTCCCAACCCAATACTTTCAATCTATGTTGCACCGATACGGATACGGCGACACGGAT
>NW_021429498.1:0-326 GCF_001605985.2 Dendrobium catenatum
TTGAGATCTTGATTAATCTACAATCTAACAGAAAGAAATACGTAAATGATTGTTTTAAAATTGACTAATTTATCTTACTGTTTTAACCATGATGGTTTTTTTCTCATGCTGATCTACAGGTTTCAGGTTTTGGCTAATAGCGCCCTTGCGACCATTTTGGTTATGCTAGTTGCTATGATTACTGGGGTCCAGGACAGGTGCTTGGACACAAAAGATTCAACCCTTTTAACTGGCCTAATTGGTGGCGTTATTGGACACTATGCTTGTTGCAATGGAGACATAATTACGTTTGTCTTGCAGCATACTTTTACTCGAGACCAACCGCT
>NW_021429499.1:0-425 GCF_001605985.2 Dendrobium catenatum
AAGCCGTCTACTATCAAATGTTTTCGTTGTTTTCAGCGAGGCCATAAATCCAACGAATGCCCTCAAAGACAACAAGCAAATTTTGCGGAGTTCGATGAAGGCAGAGACACTCAAGAGGTCGAATCCGAGGATGAAGAAGAAGCGGAAGATGTCTATGCGGACGAAGGAGAACCTGTAATTACAGTGTTAGAACGCTTGCTGTTAGCACCTAGACAAAGCCTCAAATCATAGAGGCATGCTCGTTTTCGGACACGATGCACTATTGCCGGAAAAGTGTGCGAGCTTCTCATTGACAGTGGATGCACCGAAAACGTCGTCCCGTTCGGTAGTGCACAGTCTGCAATTGAAAACGACGAAGAGTTCAAATCCGTATAAAATTAGTTGGGTGAAGAAAGGCGTGGAGATATCAGTCACCGAATCATGCC
>NW_021429500.1:0-329 GCF_001605985.2 Dendrobium catenatum
AGAACGATCCCTTCATTCATCAAATTGACCAAAGTGTCTGTCGAACAGTTTGTAGCTAATCAAAGAATTGCTAAGGATTATTCCCACCTCTTTGGGATCCATCAAAGTGAAGGAGAATCATTGAAGGAGTATTTTCAACAATTTTCCATCGAGGCCTGACAAATTCTAAAAGTAGATTTTGAATTACTGAGAGGGGTCTTTCTCGGAGGCCTTCATTCTGGGCCCTTTTATCCAACACTCATGCAGGACACAGTTCATTCATATGCTGACTTGATCCATCGTGTAGAGATGCAAATCTCTTTAGATGAAGGCATAAAGAACTTGCCGAT
>NW_021429501.1:0-485 GCF_001605985.2 Dendrobium catenatum
AAAGTGGGACATAAGGCAGAATTGTGTAAAGAGAACTGTGTTCATCCCAAGCAACATGTTGTTAAGACCAGTGGTGTGCAGATGCAGGATAGGCCGGAGGGCTCGGTAGATGTTAAAGGAAGTGGTCAGGGAGATTTGGAAGAAGCAGTTACAATTGCTGGAGCTAATCCGGATCACAAGAGTTCTTTAGATGTTGATAATGATGAGGGCGAATGGACCATTGTAACTAGAAGAAGAAGACCAAGTAATGCTAAAGTTGGGAACAGAATATAAACAGTTAGTGCTAAGCCAGCCGTTCCACCTAAAGCTGTTTGGAGAGAGGTATCTAAGGTGCAGGAAAATGTTGAACAAGGTGGGCATGTTCAGCCTTCAATTCAAAAAACTGAGCAACAGGATAAGGGAAAGTCAGTGTTGAATTCTATTGGTATGGAGCCTTCCAAGGAAAAGCAGGTTGTTCAAAATATGGATATTCCTTCTCAGGAGCT
>NW_021429502.1:0-2228 GCF_001605985.2 Dendrobium catenatum
TCAATTGTATCTTTGCTATTTTTATTCATCTACTAGTAAAATACAAGTGTTTGTGTGTTTTTCTCTTAGTTTTCTAGCTGTTTTCCTCTGATTTGGAGCTGATTTCTACTGTAAACAGCAGAACTCCTGCTGGTTGCTCCTCCATTTGGCTTATAACATCTGGTAGTGGATGGCTCCCAAGAAGGTCATCACAACAGTCTGGCCAACTAAGCCAACGTCTCCCAGCTCCAACAACAGCATGACCTACCAAAGCAGGACCATCTATATGGACACCCAAAATCATAGCAACGTCCTGCAAGGTAATGGTCATCTCGCCAACGGTTAGGTGAAAACTATTAGTCTGAGGTGACCACCTCTCCACTAAGGCTGTCAACAAATGGTGGTCCATCCGTAAATATCTCATTTGGCTAACACAATCTAGCCCAACCATTCTTAAAGCATCCATAAATCTTGGGCAATTCATCGGCCACTCATGCACCATTAAAAGATGTGATGCAGCTTCCAATATTGTTCCCTACAAAGACATATAATTAGCAAGAGTTAACTTTAACATTTAGTATAATCATAATAAGTTCAATAAATTTTGGATGTACCCCATCAGGATGTGCTGCTCTATGTGTGCCATGTAACGAAGCAATGCTTGGATGGAGCTGAGTTGGAGGTGGAGCATCACTACAACCCTCTCCTGAGGGCTCACCGGTCGTCCGCTTCTTTCTACGATGTCGTTGGTCAGTTGCCATTTCACCTGAAAATAAAACAATAATTAAGAATATATATTAAAAATAAACACAACTATAAAGTGAACAATATAAAAAAAACAAATTTTAGACAAATAAAATTTGTAATACAAGCATTTCAAATGTAAGGCCATTGAATTTAAAAATATATAATACACAAATCCATTGAAAGTATTGGTTGGATCATGGTAGCCTCGCTTGAGATGAAAAAATTTTCTCGATCACACAATTTTAAAAGATTATGTAGTGCCTTTATATTTTTCAGCAATAAAATATAAAGGCGAAAAAAATTTTATCTTTCAAAACATATTTGATTTTGTATCTTATAAAATTTTTATCTTACAAAAATAGTTTTTTCAGAATTTATTAGCCAATCTTATTTATTAGTCAATCTCTAGTAACAAAACGGTGATAGTGATTTAAAGGCGAAAAATTATTTCAACATAACTTCACATATTTATATCTTACAAAAACAAATAGAATAATATAGTGAAAGTGCTTCAAAGGCAGAAAAGTCTTATAAATATTGGTAATTATAAGTTGATTTACGATACATGCAAAACAAGTTCCTGCGATATAACATCTGCACGCAAAGGTCATAATGTCACACTAGAAGTTCTGGATATTTTACTTAAATACATGCGCTATTGCAATAATTGTCAAATCAAATACTAGTTCCTGCGACCAAATCTAGTTGGGCAAGTGGCTTTGTTATGTCCGGCTAAGTGGCAAGCTCTGCAAACCCTATTGCTCCGTGGTGGTGCTTCGTCCATTGTATTGCGATACTGATTTGTTCTTGGACATCCAGATCGTCTCCGATAATTTGGGGGGAGAAGCGGGATCATTCCAGTATTGGGGTTATGCTCTCCCCATTCTTCCTTGTTGGGGATATGGTG
The DNA here is from genome assembly GCF_001605985.2 of Dendrobium catenatum. NCBI lineage: Eukaryota > Viridiplantae > Streptophyta > Magnoliopsida > Asparagales > Orchidaceae > Dendrobium > Dendrobium catenatum. The sequence continues at coordinate 1,634 of NW_021429502.1, forward strand.
AAATTCTGCTGAATAGGTTAATTTGTAGGTGGTCATGGTGTAGTAGAGAGATACATAATCAAAATGTGTTCATCTTAACATTGCTAAACAACAAACCACATGCGAACAAGGTAAGTGATATAGCAAAGGTTTCCCACAACTGCACTTGCAACTCCTCCCGTCTACTATGTCGACACGATATGATCTAGAGGACATGTCAACAACTTGAAATTCATGCAAGTTGAGACGGATTGGTTCTGGCATGCGTCTAGCCTCCTCCTCGATTCTTTTTAGTGATGTCTGTATACGTGGAGCAAAAAAACTATTGTTTTCTTGCTCTTCAGTTGCAATGAATTCCAACCGCTTCATAAACATTGAAATAATGTTATAGTAGACAGCCATAATCAAGGCTTGTATTGGCAATCCTCGTGATCGCTTCAAAACTCCATTAAAAGACTCAGCTGCATTAGTTGTCATTACGCCATATCTAAATCCACCATCATTTGATAAAGACCAACGACTCACATCACGGTCCACGAGCCATTGGTGGATGTCTACTTTGATCCTCTTTATATCTTTCATACATCTATTAAAAAACCCTTTATCATCTGTATTG
>NW_021429503.1:0-234 GCF_001605985.2 Dendrobium catenatum
TTTGCAGATACAGGAAGAAAGAATTGATTAAAGCATCCGATCGGACCTATTGTTTCTTTTGAGGCATCGCATGAAAGCACAAGGTATTAAAGAATAGGTAAAGTATTACAGAGCTTTCTTTGCTTAGGAAAAATATTAGATGGGTGATTTTCAATAATTTTCATTGAGTAACAAGAGATATATAAAATAAAATAATGGTGAGATGATCAATTGATTTATTTTTTTTTTTTTTGC
>NW_021429504.1:0-421 GCF_001605985.2 Dendrobium catenatum
GAATGTCATAATATAATAAACTCTCCTCCTATTGTTATTTATATAAATCATATTTAACCTTCTTTATTTGAAAGGAAAAAAAAATTAAATCATTCTTTATTTGAAAGGAAAAAAAATTTAAATCGTTATTAGATGGATTAATTCATGATTGTGCTTCTGGTTATTGGCAGCTAATGAATGAATTTTTAAGGAGTGTCAAGGATATCATCTCCATAACAACACGGTCACACTTATTCATAGAAAGAAAAATCTCTTCCCCTATTGAAAGAAGAGCATAGTTTCAAGAATATGGTCCAAGTCAACAGTTTGTTATTATAGATTATCGCCGAGAACTTATAAAGTTCTCACTTGATAATGATTGTGTAACATCATCCAACTATCGGAGTAATCAAACTCTAATCAAATCTCTAGGATATGGAGC
>NW_021429505.1:0-689 GCF_001605985.2 Dendrobium catenatum
TTTATTTAAATATACTATTTATTATTTTATTATTTTTATTCAGTGATAGAATGTCCAGGACCAATAATTTTATTTAAGTAGGATAATATTATAATTAGAGTAAAAAAGTAATAGTTTATTGCTAAAAATATGCTTTCTTCTGGGTTTGATATTCTACTCCATCATTTTATTATTTTATTCGACAAGTATACTTGTATATATTAATTGGGATTCACAATCAAAAAATCAACGATTATCGAAAATAATTCCGACAGTTAAATAACCATCAAAAGTTCTGGCGATCTGACCACCGGTATTAGTCAATGGTTTATCCGGTGGTGTTTAATAATAAACTGCCAGAAATACTGGCGTTAAAATAACCCCTCAGTAGGTCATTGATTTTCTATTTTTGTGCTAGATTTATAGGTGGCCAAGCCGTCGGTGTTAAGTATTTTTTTCCCATCAGTCAAAACCACTAGATAACTACTAAAAATTGACCAAAAATTTGCCAAACTGATATTTCCTCATTTATTCGTGTATCATTTTTCCTCTAGATGCCACGCCGCTCATGCTTGCGCTCGCCTCTAACTTCGTCTGCAGAACTCCATCCACCGACAACGTAACTCCAGCCACAGATCATGCCCTCACTACGGACGCATATCACGCTCGTACTCTACCCATCAAAATTTCTTGCTCTGCCCGTCGGCGCC
>NW_021429506.1:0-961 GCF_001605985.2 Dendrobium catenatum
CAAACCCAACTTGTTGAACTCAAACCTAGACCTTGGTTCAACTTGGTTGACCAAGTCAACCAAGTTTGACAAATTAACCCATACACCCTTTCCCTTTAAAAATTTTGAACCAAGCCCATTCCAAGTCCTTTGAATGCATGGAATGACCCCTTGGGCACCCAGGAGACCCCTCTTGGAGACCCAAGCCTTGGGTTCACTTGGATAAGCCATATGGCTTGACCCAAGTGACCAAAGAGAGGCCTCCCTTGAGCCACCTCTTAACCTTGATCAAATTTAATCCAAATCACGGTGTCATTGGATTCTCATTGACCCAATACACCTCCCCTGACCAGCCCAACCCTTGGGCTCACTTGGGTCAAGAGTTAGGCTAACCCAAAGTGCCCAAAATCACTTGGGATTGAGCCAACCCTCAACCTAAGTCCAATTGAACTTGATCAATACCTCTCATAGGTGGCCCTAGGTCCGACACACCTCTTCCAGCCAGCCCATGCCTTGGGCTAGCTTGGGTCAAGAGTTAGGCTAACCCAATGTAGCATAAAACACTTGGACCCGAGCCATTTTTCAACCCAGACCAAGTTGGACCCAATTGCCACTTGCATTGTGTCCACCAGACCTAGAATCACTTCCCACCTCAGGCCCAGGGTCTGGCCTGACCTGGGTTGAGCCCAAATTGACCCGAACCGAGCAGGTTTGGATCACCCCGAGCCCTCTTTTAACCCAAATAAAATTGGATCCAATTTCCACGTGCATTGGGTGCACCAGACCAAGACCTATCTCCCATACCAAACCCAGGGTCTGACCTGACCTGGATTGAGCTCAATTCGACTCGAATCGAGCAGATTTGGGTCCAATCCAGCCATCAGTTTGATCTAGACCTCCCCAGACCAAATTGACTCCACCCTTGGCTCCAACATATCCCCATCGGCCTCCCCCGGTCAACCCGACCTAGACTATGGCCGGC
>NW_021429507.1:0-294 GCF_001605985.2 Dendrobium catenatum
ATTGGATTTCACCACCAACTATTTTTACTATTAGGAGTTTTTCTCTTTGATACTCCAAGCACATTTCTTGCAATATTCTCAATATCACTAGCATCCTCATGCACAGACAAAACATTAACATTCTCATGCACAGACAAAATCTTAAGATCTAAAATCTTACTCTTAAAAATATTTTTGTTAATATTCTTTAAATGCCCCAATCTAATCCTAGAAAAACGTTTTACTTTATTTTTTTATGCCCCTTTATCTTAAAGTCAAAAACTAATAATCGATGTTGGGTACATAAATTTTCAC
>NW_021429508.1:0-380 GCF_001605985.2 Dendrobium catenatum
TGGGTGAAGATTGGAAGCATGTTGTGGTACCCTCGGTAGGTCTCTCTGGAGGGATAATTGCATTATGGAATTCTGGATTGGCATATTTTTCATTGATTGGTTCTACTTCTCAATGCATTATTGGAGACTTACGCATTAATTGTAAAGATAAATGGAGAGTTGCTTCAGTATATGGAAGCAAAGACTTGCTCAAAAGAAGGGAGCTTCGGGAATTATTGGAAATGTACTCTTTGGTAGAGTATCCAATGTTAATAGGAGGAGACTTCAATTGTCTCACTTCTATGGAAGACAAGAGAGGCTGGAGAATTTTTCATTTCTCTCAAGGTCCGAAGGTAATGGAGGTTTTCATCACAAATAATGATTATCATGAGGTGGGTTTT
>NW_021429509.1:0-346 GCF_001605985.2 Dendrobium catenatum
ATGTGTTTGTTTATTTATTTTTACTGCACTCTGTGTTATGATTTGATTAACGACTAGATTATCCATAGGTTAGGAGCGATCTGGATTGTTAATATAATTTTCTGCAGGTGGCCACATTCGTGCAGGGCAGTAAAGGGGGGCTAATTAATTAATAATTATATATATCTGCTACAGGTGCTTCAGCTGCTTAGCCCCCACATGAAAAAGGAATGTGGCCAAGTGTGGTTGATGGATTTGATTCAAAATGCAAATATATAACTGCTTTGGATGATTTTTACTATAAATTGCTTAGGATAATCCTGCATGTGATCTAGATTTTCTTTCTTTTTCTATGAAATGTAATGTA
>NW_021429510.1:0-242 GCF_001605985.2 Dendrobium catenatum
TATAATTTGAACATCGTACTGTACGAACTAATTAGTACAATACGATGAACAGAGATGAATTATAATTATCCCAGGGATCGCCCTGGATAATCTCTTATTTTTTTGTCTCATCGTACAGTACGATGTTAATCGTACCATATAATGAACAGGACGACATTTGATTGTCCCGGCCATCGTCCTGTACGAACAGTATTGTTATGGATCATACCGTACGATTTAAAATCATATTGTACGAATGTTTT
>NW_021429511.1:0-753 GCF_001605985.2 Dendrobium catenatum
TGTAATAGCACTTAGATGAATGCAAAAGCAGAATTTCAGCTCTCGCTCCTCTCTTTCTCTCTTATTCCTCTCGCTCTCTCTCACTCCATCTCTCTCGTTCTACTCTCTCTCTCTCTCTCTTATTCCTCTCTCTTTACCTGTCTCCCTTTCTCTCTCTATTCGTATACCCTCTTTTCCTCTTTCTCTCAATCTCTCTCTCTCCCTTCCTCTCTCCCTCTCCCACTCTTACTCCTCTCTCTCTCTCTCTCTCTCTCTCTCTCTCTCTCTCTCTCAATCTCTCTCTCCATTCCTCTCTCCCTCTCTCTCTCCTTTCTCCCTCTCCCTCTCCTACTCCTCTCTCTCTCTCCCTCTCTCTATCCTCTCTTTTATTCCTCTCTCTCTTTATCTCTCGCTCTCTCTCGCTTTCTCTCTCTCTCTCTCTTTCTCTCTCTCTCTCTCTCTCTCTCGCTTTCTCTCTCACCTCTCTCTTTCTCTCTCACATCTCTCTCATAATCTCTCTCCCTCCCTCTCTCCCTCTCTCCCTCCTTCCTTCCTCTCCCTCTCTCGCTCCTCTCTTTCTCTCCTATTCCTCTCTCTCTCTCTATCTCTCGCTCCTCTTTGTCTCTTGCTTTCTCTGTAAATCTCTCTCTCTCTTTCTCTCTCTTATTCATCTTTCTCTCTCTCTATCACCTTCTCTATTCTCTCTCTCTCTTATCTCTAGTAGTGCTCTCTCTCTTGACGATCGCTCTGGGGAAAATCGCGGCGATTCTTGAG
>NW_021429512.1:0-234 GCF_001605985.2 Dendrobium catenatum
ACATACTGACTCAACCCTAAACGTACGCAATCTTGAACTGGATTCCTTTGTTCGTCTGATCTCTTCGATTCCTGAAAAGTTAGAAGAACCAAGTAGTCCAAGAAAATCAACAGTGTTTGTCAATCATCAAAATATAAGTCATGAAAATAAATTTGCAACAACTCCTTCATCAAATTTTGGATCAAATTTTTCTAAGTGAGACTTCCCATTATTATGAATGAAAACTTTACAACC
>NW_021429513.1:0-390 GCF_001605985.2 Dendrobium catenatum
GAATGACTAGGTTAGTCATTCGATTAGTGAACGACGACTTGCTAATGTCATTGCCCGCGCCCCTCGCCACGTAACATTTCCTCGCCATGTAACCACGCACCGCGCCTCTTGCTAGTCATTTGCTCGGGCAACAATTGCCATCACTTTAAAATAATTTTTTTTTCGGTTTCTATTTTATTAATATAACTTGTGACTGTTTTTATTTTAAAAAATTGTCCCACAATCAATAGTATGATAATGAGTATGAAGCTTATATGACATGACAATTGTCAAAGTCAAATTGTGGATAAAGTCATTCTCCTTGTAAGAGGACAAGGGTTCGTCTCATACATAATTATATCCATACCATATGTGGAAGATTGACAGGTGGATGATGACTTTTAATTTGCA
>NW_021429514.1:0-207 GCF_001605985.2 Dendrobium catenatum
CCACGGCTGTGTGTACCAATTGAATGTGAAGATCCTTACAAAATGCTGTGAAAATTTTTCCAGTAAACTGAGTTCCATTATCAGTAATGATCTTTGCCGGAATGCCAAAGCGACAAATTATATTTTTTCAAACAAATTGTTTGGTATTTGCTTCGGTAATTTTTGTCAGGGGTTCAGCCTCTACCCATTTAGTAAAATAGTCTACGG
>NW_021429515.1:0-209 GCF_001605985.2 Dendrobium catenatum
CTTAATATTATTTTCTCTTTAAAGAATGATAATATAATTAAATATTCATAATATAAATTTTTATTTTTTATTCACGTGCATTTAATGCACGTGCAATAAAACTAGGTTTTTTACGAAATTGCTTCCTGCCCATGTCTGTTTCGTTTTCCTCCAATTCATGGAAGATGTGGCAGTGGAGAATGTTACAAATGCACATATTCCTCTGGCAA
>NW_021429516.1:0-692 GCF_001605985.2 Dendrobium catenatum
CGGGACGATTTGTGTAAAATGATAAACTGTGTGATTTCGAACCGTTTTAAGAGCAGTTTTTAATGTAATTCATCTGTACGATCGTCATGATCGTCTGGGACAAAATATTTTTCAAACGACGGGACGAATGAATGCTGCAGTTGAATGGATAACACAGTTTTTAATATGAACTTTGTCCGTATGAACCTTTGGTTCGTCCAGACGAACACATGTCGGTTCATAGCAGGGGACAGTTTCCAACTGCCATAAAAATGAATTGAATTTCTGATCGTCCGTACGAACACGTGTTCGTCTGTATGATCATTTTGGTCAAAAGCCTGTACGAAAGTATACTTCGTAAATTGTGTGTTTACGAAAAGTCGTTATTTTTAAACTCATTCGTTCATCCTTACGAAATATTTTTGTATGGGACAAATCGAATTCGTACGGGATGAATAAAAATTTTGTCTAGTACGAACAGTCATTTTTCTTTAAATTGATGGTAATTTTTACTAAACAGTCACTTTCACACATCTCTTTCAAACTTTTCTTCTATTCAGATCTTTCAATGGCAAGTTCTAGCAAGCGCCAAAAAAGTGCTTGGCTAAGAGTTCACCAAGAAATACATCTGAAAACTTCCTTTCTAGAGCCAATGAAGAATCCTTTGCTAGATTTGTCTCTGTAAAAATCACCCCATCTAGAGTTCTCCTACA
>NW_021429517.1:0-260 GCF_001605985.2 Dendrobium catenatum
CCATTGACCCAATACACCTTCCTTGACCAGCCCAACTCTTGGGCTCACTTGGGTCAAGAGTTAGGCTAACTCAAAGTGCCCAAAATCACTTAGGATTGAGCCAATTCTCAACCTAAGCCCAATTGAACTTGATCAACACCTCTCATAGGTGGCCCTAGGTCCAACACACCTCCTCCAGCCAGCCCATGCCTTGGGCAAGCCTGGGTCAAGAGTTAGGCTAACCCAAAGTAGCCAAAAACACTTGGACTCGAGCCATTTTC
>NW_021429518.1:0-327 GCF_001605985.2 Dendrobium catenatum
ACTGGACGATCAGACAGTTATCTCCTATAGAGCATATGGAACGAATAGGAACTTGCTTGAAAATTTTTCTAAGTCCTATTCGTCCAGGACGAAATAAATTATCGTCCAGGACGATTGGCTCTCTGGAAAATTTTCGTCCAGACAAAATAAATTATCGTCCAGGACGATTGGCTCTCTGGAAAATTTTCGTCCAGAAGAAATAAATTATCATACAGGACGATCAGTCCTCGGGAAATTTTTCGTCCAGACGAAATAAATTATCGTACAGTACGATCAGTCCTCTGTAAAAAATTTGTCCAGACGAATCAATTTTCGTCCAAACGATTA
>NW_021429519.1:0-208 GCF_001605985.2 Dendrobium catenatum
GAAGTATTGCTGTGAAGATAGTGAGTTTGATTCTAATTTGAACTGTTTACAAATTTCGTGATTATTTTTAAGTGACTTAATTCTATTCCATATATTGTTCAGATTGCAAGTTTAAATAAGGATTGCAAAAAAGCCTTTCATCAAAATATCACTAAATGGAGTTTCAAGACAATGAAGAAGGCGCCAACTCAGACCAACAATACAGATT
>NW_021429520.1:0-225 GCF_001605985.2 Dendrobium catenatum
CCCTATAGTTAATTACCCCTCCCACTAACGAGAGAGATGTTGACCTGCTGTATAAAGCAAAAGAGAAAACAAAAAAATTAAAATCCACGTACCTACCCCCCTGTAATCGCACGTCGCTCGCACGTTGTCGTCATTTCTCCCACGACCTCGCACGACCTTGTGTCGTTAAAATGAAAAGAAAAGAGGCGGAAACCTCTCTTCTCATTCTCTCGACAATCGGCTCTC
>NW_021429521.1:0-284 GCF_001605985.2 Dendrobium catenatum
TTCTACTTTCTATGATAGGTCTTCTACTTTCTATCTTAGTGTAGAGCCTTGTGGTTGGTTGATTGATAAGGATGGCTTTTATCTTACTACATCGTTGGGGTGTAGCAGACCTCTTCTACATTAGTGTAGAGCCTTTTTATATGTGCTTTTGTAGATATTATTGGCTTTTTAATAAATCCACAACTGCTATGTGACCTAATTTTAATTCTCTGAGATGGTGCTATGAATTTTTAAGTGTTCCCTTTACTTTGTAATTTGTAAGCTATTTACGTACTTTTTGTGGG
>NW_021429522.1:0-319 GCF_001605985.2 Dendrobium catenatum
GTCGGGTCGGGTCAGTTCAACCCAATAATCCGCACGAGTCATTTCCGGGCTGGGACCTATTAGGGTCAAATTGTTTAAACCCGGATCAATCAGGGTTCAACCCGAACTTGACCCGCGCTCCCGTTTTGACACCCCTACAAATAAGTTTAATCGGGTTACTCTTACATAAGGGCGTCAAAATAGGTCAAAATGTCAAGCTCGGGTCCGATCTGAAATTGAATTGATTCGAATTCAATTAATCAGAACACAACTTGCTAGTAACCCTAACTGATGACCCATTTTGATTAAAAAATATTATTATTAACTTACAAATCATAAA
>NW_021429523.1:0-296 GCF_001605985.2 Dendrobium catenatum
AACCGGAGCGGAGCATAGATGGCTACAAGGATAAAGATCGTTAACGGTCAGAGTAGTGGCGCAGAGAGTAGTGCTTGTGTAGCCCATGTGACCTGTAGCTTTGATAATTACATATGTATATCCCCCCTCAAACTAACAATCTAAGGCACTGATGGTTAGTTTGTTTCTTAAAGTGATGAAGCGAGTTGTGAAGAGCGGCTTCGTCAGAATGGCGGCGATTTGATCTTCTGAGTTGAGATGAGTTGCGGTGATGGTCTGGTTCTGAATGTGATCACTGATGAAGTGGTGATCAATTT
>NW_021429524.1:0-333 GCF_001605985.2 Dendrobium catenatum
ATAAACCCCAAAATGTCATACATGCTTATAAACTCCATAATGACATAGATATAATAGTTATGACACAAAAGACCAATTACATCACTTTAAATATATAATGACTACAAAATAAACTATAGGTGTCGAAAAGAAAACTAAACTTGCAGTCCGGAGTCTCACATCACAGGGTCCTTATCCTTTTCCAAAAAATATATAAAGTAATGTAATAAGCACATAGCCCAACATGTAATCCAAATCAGTCATATTATTAAATCATCCTTATAAGTCTACCAGTTATACAATTATATTAATATAAGCATGTTGACCTCATTTTTGTGTGAGGTCACTAAGACC
>NW_021429525.1:0-5761 GCF_001605985.2 Dendrobium catenatum
CAATTGCGCCTCTGAGGCGCGCCTTAGTCCAAGTGAGTCGTACGCCTCTGCCAGGAGAGGAATTGTGTAAGCCTTGAGGCGGTTTTGGGTCAAATTGCGCAGAGGCGCGCCTCTTATTGTGCAATTTTAAACAGAGGTCGTAGGTGATACCCATACTTGTGCCCACAGTGGTTCGTTGTGCTTACGATGTATCCACTATTGTTATCCACAAGTTGTTTGTACTCATTTGCAGGGACCCGTTGTATCCACTATGACCTCCTAAAAATATTCGTAGGAGAATCATTGTCCTTGCATCACATCCACCTTTCACCAATCTCAGGTGGTTTTTTATGTGTTTGCACTTGTTTGTAGGTCGTAGGTTGAATGCATAGGAGCCTTCTACTGTAGATTGCGGGCATTTGCATTTGTTGTGTGTTATACACTGAATACATCCGTAGGACGTGTTGTAGTTTGACTGGTGTCGGATCTGACTCAAGTATGAACCCTTCCAAGTCCAGTTCGAATCAGCTTCATGAGCTTAGTGTGCAAAGTTATTTCTATGTCTCTTGTAATCCAACTCAAGTACTCGCTTGAGTTCGAATTGCTCAAGCCATTAATGTCCGAGTCCAGAGTACAAGTTCAAGTCTTTGGCTCAGTTTAACATCATTCGATTAGGCTTGATTTAGTGTTGATGTTGCATTCGTGCCGTAGTCATTTGTATTTGTTCGAGCTTTGAATCCGAGTAAAGTTCAATTCATGTTAGAGTTCACTTGAGTTTGGGTTCTATGTTCGGGTCCCTTGATGTTGCACAGCTCGAGTTCCAAGAACAAGTTCAAGTGCTTGTTCAAAGTCTTCTGGAATCTTTGCAAGTGCAATCTTGTACTCAAATGATTTGAATTTAATTCCAATCTGATTTTATTTCATTTGATTTTGACCTTTAAAAATCATTTAGAATTTTGTTAAGATTTAGGTCCACAAGTCCTCTGTTCTTCGTACAAATCATCTGCTCATTTAGTTCGAGTTCTATGCATTCATGTCCAAGTACGAGTCTTATGTTGTTCTTCGTATTGTAGCTTAAACGATGTTTTTATATTGTTCAAGTTCTATGTACTTCAGTAAAAATTTCGGCAGCATCCCGGCATATCCCCCGTTTGGGGGAATGTAGGGGAGCCGGGCCTTCCCACCACGCTACTCGAGCGTGTATGGTAGGTGTCCTTAGACACCGTGGCCGTAGTAATTTTCATCCCACCACGCTAAAAGAGCGTGTATGGGGCCTTAGGGCCACTCAATGTTTATACCACGTACATCAGAACACCAGTGGCTCTCCCCACCACGCTACAAGAGCGTGTATAGGGCTTACCCATCTCGCCGTATGCTTCGCACCGGGCTCCCTCCTACCGTGCTACAAGAGCGCGTATAGGTGGTTCCCTGATCCGCTGCAAACGTCGAGAATGGATTTAGAATTGTTATACCTTTCGTAGCAGTGTCGGCGTGTCGGTGTCGAGGTCGAGGACCGTCCCCACCATGCTACAAGAGTGTGTATAGGGCTTTCCCGCCTCGTCGCACCTGTTGCACTGATTTCCCCCGTGCTACAAGAGCGCATATAGGAGGTCCACCAATGCATCGAGCACGTCAAGGACGGGGTTTAAGTTAGAAATGTATACCTTAAGGCCCGGCAGGGAGTCGTCGGCGATTGAGGATCGTGTACCGAGGTAGGACGAGGGGCATTCTCTATTTTTTTTGAATATTATAATTAATATTAATTAATTATATTAATATAATTAATTATAATTAAATATTAATTAATTTAATAAATATATTTTTATTAATTAGAATTAATTATACTTAATTAATATAATTAATTAAAGTTTATTATAAAATTAATTAAAATCATTAATTATATAATATTATATATTAATTATTTTAATATATAATAATTAATTAAATCAATTAATATAATTATTATTATAAATATAAATTAATTAAAATTAATTTGATTAAAATTTATTATAATTAATATTAATATATAAATTTAATTAAATTAAACATAATTATTATAATAATTATAATTAATTAAAACTAATAACTATTAATTAATTAATTAATTAAAATAATTAACCAAATACATTTCTCCCTCCCCACTCTCTCTGTTCGAAAGATTTACGGGATTTGGCCGAGAGGTGCGTGAAGAGGAGAAGGTTACCTCACACCAGGAGCTCCCTTGGCTACTTCCCGATAAATGTAGTAACTTCCGACCAACGGGAAGGGAAGTCGTGGACGGAGAAGTTCGGACACAACTAAGGAGCTTCACAGTCCGGCGAGCTGCTTCCGATCAAAATGTAGTAACTTCCGATCCAATCGGTAGGGGCGGCGTCGAACAGCTACGAAGGAGGCGAAGTCGAATAGCTAAAAGGGAACCGGAGAAGCTACGAGCTCCAGTTGTTGATCCCGATTAAAATGCCGTGACTTTCGGTCCGATGGCAGGGGAAAGTCGTCGAAGGTAGAAGCGTCGAACGGCCACGCAGGAGCAGAAGAAGTGATCGAAAGGGAGAAAGTTATCTTCACGGTGAGCGGCTCCCATCCGTTGCTTCCGATCAAAATGTCGTTGCTTCCGACTCAACCAAAAGGCAGGGTCGTCGAAGGTGCAAAGTCGAACGCCAATGAAGGTGCCGGAAAAGCCACGTGAAAGGGATGGAGTTAACTTCACAGCGAGCTGCTCCCGTTGTCGCCCGATCCGTTAGGAAGGGAATGTCATCACAGGAGCGAAGTCGACATCCACGATCAGAGCCGAAGAAGCACACAAAATGGAGAAAGTTACCTTCCCTGCCTGCGAGTTCCTGTCGTTGCTTCCGATTCGACCGGAATGGAAAGTCGTCGCTGGAGGGAGCGAGAGAAGGAGAGGAAGAGAGTGAGAATGATCGTGAGAGCCGAAATCCTCTCCTTTTCGTTTCTTTAACGACGCTCCAGTGAGGTCGTGCGGAGGATGTGCGAGACGCGACATCAGTCGTGCGCAACGTGCGGAGTTCGGCGCCGAACAGGTTAACTTTTTTTTTTTTATGTTTGTAGGTCAACAGAAAGGTTAAGCAAAATTCGACGCAGTAACAACAGTTACTTATAAGTTTGCCCCCTCTGAAAATTAAGGCTGGGTCCGCCCCTGATGTTTCCATTGTACTCACATTGTCTATAATGCTGGAGCACTTATCATTAAACTCTGTTTTTTATGAAAAAAAGTTATAGTAATAAGTTCGATCTCACAAACCTCAGAACTTTTTGAGAACTGCTGCATAACATCATGACGCCGTCTCTTCCAACACTTAGGCAACCCATGAGAACTAGTTTATGATAAGCATAATTCTGAAGCCATGAAATGAAGTTAATTAAGTACTTTTTACCCATGAATTCTAATTACTTTCACTCTTGAAAAGGACAAATAAATGTTAAATCAGCCCATAATCCTCTTATTTATTGTTCTGATTCTGAAAAATATCGGTATATCATGGCATATATAACATGTAACAGTACAAATATGTATAATCTGGCATGAGAACAAACATCATACTATTCTGCCAACCATACTTTAGAATTCGTGCGTCGTGACCAAGTGATATTGGTCCATAAGACTTTATATTATTCATCAAGCCATTCATCAATCAGGTTGTTCACTTCCAATAAACTCCATATGGAACATCATCTATACGAGGCTGTTTGGTAGTAGGATTTAGGCCGGATTTTAGCGAAATCCAGTCAAACAGCCTAAAATGCAAAACCGAATCTCACGGCAAATGAAAGCCGTCGTAGACGGAAAATTCTGGCTTTTCATGCTAAATCTTGGATTTCCAAAATCCTATTTTTGATGGATTTACGAATTCCATTGGCTCGAGAGAAAGAGTCCTTTCGTTAAATCCCCTCTATAACCAAACAGTCACACACGATGTAATAGGATTTATCATTAATGTTACCAAACAATTTTTAGGATTTAGGCCTGGATTTTCGAATTTAGAATATTTATGTAATCCTACTTAAATCAAATTCTGGGTGGTACCAAACAACCCCTAAATCTTATCTTCTAATATAAAGTAGGTTCTGCTTATAACTAAACTTCTTGAGAGTTTCTATATATATACTTGAAGAAGATGAAGAAAAAACCAGCCACCTTACTTATAAGCCAATAAAACATAGCCTCATAACAAATCAAAGATTTTATCACAGAACAAACTCATTCATCATCTACTTTGGCATAAAACTATTTATAAATATAATATTATTTGCTTATAATTGACCTAATTAACTTATTAATTAAACATAATTCACCTATTAATGATGCCTAATTACATTAATGAGTTATGGGGTATTACACAGGTTGAAGATTTAACAGCAAGACAAGTATATGAGAAGCTTTTGGAGTCTGTGCAACCCTAACACTATCTTATAGCTTCATCATCATCGCTGGAAGAAACTGTCACTGATCTGATAGCATGCTTGTTAAACACTTTCTGTTACAATGCATATAATTTATTTTTGTGAGATAACTTTCTTTTCAGAAGATTTCTCGAGTCTACTGTGGTTCTGATTAGATCTCTCAGGTACCTAAACTTTTATATTTTTATATTTTGAACTGTTGCTAAGGCACTTAGATGTTCATTCTCTTGGATACCAATTGAAGTGAGATCTTTATATAGATATCAGGTATTTTTGGGGGGAAATTAGGGGCTTAGCCCGTGTCATTATATGTTACATTTGTAAAAGAAAGTAAAACAAAAATCCAAAGAAAAAATTCTAACAAAAGAAGCTGCAAGAGCTGCCATAAAAAAAAAGAGATATGCTTAGCCAAAAAGGCTCAGGAACAAGAGAAATTATTCTGTTCGGTCATCAGACATCGTCCAGAGACGAATCAGAATGTCTCACATCACTTTTTTGTTGTGTATTGGTGCTCTGTATCAAGTGATGTGGCGCATTATGATTTGCATCCGGACTGTCCGGTGACCGCACAAAATAATTCCCCGGAATTACACATCCGGATGTCTCACGTCACTTTTTTGTTGTGTATTGGTGCTCTGTATCAAGTAATGTGGCGCATTATGATTTGCATCCGGACTGTCCGATGAACGCACAGAATAATTTCCCCGGGATTACACATCCGAGGATACATCAGATAGAAATGAGAGTATCTGGTCAGAAGAAACAAAATTGGGTAAGAACCCATTTGCCTGGACTCAGATAAAGATTGGAATTAAATTGCCAAAAAAACCATCCAAGGGAAAAAGTCTGAGTTAAAGGGATGCTAAAGAGATCAGTTTTGCTTTGCTAGTTATGTAGAGAGCTTATGATTTTTTTTGCTTTTGTGCCTAATTTTGGGCCTGTTCCATTCATATTTGTTAACATTGCTGGTAAGAGATTTGGCCTTTGGGATCTTATATGCCACTTTTTTAGCTGAAGTAAAACTTGCTGCTTAGATGATTTACGGAAAATTTTTTCAAAATAATCCCAAATGTGTGATTTATGTAAAACACGATGTTACATCACATTCAAATTATGATATAAAATTTATCTCAATTGAGTTTTAAAGGAATTATTTTGTTTAGTTGAAGGATTAAGTTGGGGAGGCATATGCTACATATTTGGATAGTCAGAGGATTATTTTAAAATTTATTATGGTTATAGATCATAAGTTTTAGCATTCTCTCTCATAAGGTGATCTCTTTCTCTAGGTCACCTGACACAGCTTATGTTCGGTATTCACAATAGTGAGCAGTACTGAATTCGATACTGTGAAGTACTGAGT
>NW_021429526.1:0-264 GCF_001605985.2 Dendrobium catenatum
ATGAAGAGAAGAAGGAGTATGTGGACTTCCTACGTACAAACCAAGATTTGTTTGCGTGGAGCCCAGCGGATATGCCAGGAATCAACCCTGAAGTAATTAAGCACTCCCTCAAGATCAATCCAGCACTCAAGCCAGTGATCCAAAAGAAAAGAAATTTTGCGCCTGATCGTCAACGGGCAATTGATCAAGAGGTTGATAAGCTTTTAAACGCAAGATTCATAAGGGAAGTACACCATCCCACTTGGTTAGCCAACGTCGTGATGG
>NW_021429527.1:0-1252 GCF_001605985.2 Dendrobium catenatum
GAGCTATGAGGCAAGGCACTCAAAATAAAAGAAGTAGAGGAGTCAAGGGGTGGAAAAGTGATATCATTATAGATAAATTTTTCTTTGGCAGAGCCAAATTCAAAAAGAGTAGATCAACCCAATAAGTGGTCAGAGAGTACTAGGTTTTAGGAATTTCGAGAGTGAGGCACACAAAGAGGGATACATAATGGTGTCAAAGACTAGAGGCACATAATGTCACATGGCGAGTTTCAATTAGGTTGGGCTATGCTAGATGACTCATTGCATGCGGCACCATCTCTATTTAGAGGAAGCCACAGTCAAAATCCTACCAAAAAATCTCAACTAAGCCTGTAGACGATTAAATTACCTTTAAGAATAACTTTTTGGGAAAAAAAGTTTTGGCTTACTTATAATATTACTTGATTACAATGGGTTGACCATTAATGAAAGAAAGTGAATTTACTAAATCAAATTTTAAATAATGATCTATTAAATTCAATTTCTTTTTTCTTTCTATAATAACAGTTATAATGTGTCTAAATTTGACAACATTTATATCACTATAAAGTGTCCAAATTGGGTTGCATATTTATCAATATAAAGTGTGCAAATATGATCAAATTTATCACTATAATGAATATATATATATAGCGATATCAAAATAAAATGTACACTTTCAGGTGAAGAAGATTGGAGCAATTTTTAGCAAGCAATAGTAAGAGTGTATATGTAGAATTCCTCATACTGAGCTCGAATGATGTTGATCACCGAAGTTAATTACACTAGATTAGACCACCAAGTATTGGTTACATGTGGTCTCATCTAATATATGAAAAACTTTAATGCATATCTCAAGTATTTAATTATATATAATTAGCATTTTTGGTAAGATTTTACTAAGCAATAATGTCATTTATGAATTTTCCTTTTAATGTAATAATTTTTATATTGTCTTTTCTCTACTCTTACTTATAAATAGTGGGTAAGAGAAAAAGCCTATTGACACAAGAAGTTATTTGTCTCAAAGAATTCGATTGTTCAAGCAGTAAAATAAAAAAACTTCTCTCGTATTCTCTCTTTCACTCTAGTTTCTTAATTTTATAGTCTATATTATCATTAAGGTTCGTGCATTAACCACGTATAAATTTGAATTCAACAAAACATATCTTTGATTTATAATCACTAATTTAAGCTACCAAACTTTGCATTGATTCTATGTAGCACATCCAACAAAGCAGCAACATTTCAACTAAAATTTCAACATGAAGAG
>NW_021429528.1:0-511 GCF_001605985.2 Dendrobium catenatum
GAGAGCTCTTATTGTTAGTTTGTAAAATGAATTCATTTCTTCCAAGATTCGATTGGTATAATTGATTATATATGCTTTGCTCTCAGATTCATCCTTATTATCCTTAAAGGTTTAGAGGAGTTAATGTCCTTAATGGAATGTAAAGAGGATTATACTTGCTTCCCTAATTGGCATGCATCACATATGTGGTCTTTAGTGAACTTAAGCTTGGGAACACCTTTAACTAAGTCTTTTTGGGTTACTCTCCTAAGGGTTTTCATGCTGGCATGACATAGCCTCCTGTGCCTCAGCCTTGACTCATCAGTGACAATTTTTAAGAAAAATGAAGTAGCACATTCAATATTATTTAAATCAAGCATATAAATGTTGTTGATCCTCTTTCCCTATAAATCAATGTTGTTATTCAAACTAATAATGCATCTATTTGCCAAAAAATTTATGATAAAGCCCTTATCTCAAAGTTGATTGATGCTTAGCAAGTTGTGTTTCAATCCATCTACAAGCAAAATAT
>NW_021429529.1:0-227 GCF_001605985.2 Dendrobium catenatum
TTTTAAAATATTTCTATTATTAAATATTTTTAAATTTTTAAATACAATTAAAAATAATCTAATAAATCATTATATTGTGCTGGATAATAAAAGCATATCAATTATCCATATTCAAATAATAATACTAAGCATATAATTAAAATTGAAATTCATATATCATAGAATAATTTCTATTAGATTTCTCGAGTCTCAAATAAAATCTCAAATGATTATAGACTTTTATAACT
>NW_021429530.1:0-2132 GCF_001605985.2 Dendrobium catenatum
TCAAGTCTTTGCCACAAGTTGCCTCTATTCCAAGTATAAGCATTACCAAAGAAACCAATATCCTGTAAATCACAAGTAGATATCATGGAGTTAAAATCCTCCATAACATTAATATTGGGGCTATTACCTCCCAATCTTTCACCGGTATTAGAAATAATATTGAAATCCCCTCCAACGCACCAAGGCCTAGAATTATTAGAAGCAAAAAACTTAAGCTGATCCCATAAAGCACATCGGTCAGTTCTAGAACAAGCTGCGTAAACAAAAGAAGCATTACATTGAAAATCAAACATAGAAACAGATACATTCACAACTTGAATAAAATCATTCAGAATGTTCACATTAATGACATTGTTCCAAAAAATCCAAATCTTATTGGAACAGTTAGCAAATTTATTCAAAGAACCTAATTTAGAAGCGGTCATATCTAATTTACTCATATTAATCAAAGGTTCAATTAAAACTAAAAGATGAATATTATGAATCCTGCAAATATTTTTAACTCTAATAATAGACTCCTTCCCTCCAATACCCCTAATATTCCAAACAAGCGACTTAACCATGAGAATCTTTAGAGGAATTTAGGGCTTTAGTAGAGAAAGGCGTAGAGGGAATAGGATCCTTGGATTTCTCCTCCATCATATAATTTAATCACCTTGAAAATATTTGGTTAGCCTCTAAAGTTAATATTAATAAATTTAAAAAAAATGTGAAACATTCCTCATTATATATTTCATCTTCTGAGCATCTTGATTTAATATTTTAACGAAGTCTGAGTAATCAGAACTTAAGATAATTAATATATATTCTTAACAAGGTATGGGTGACCAAAACATAAAATCATATATATATATATATATGGAAGTTCATAAGAAATTATATAATAGAGTTCATACAGAATTATATATGTAAATTAATCATTTTATTTCCTAATGCAAAACATCCACTCGCATGCATATAGTATTTTTATATCCATCAATGAATAATTAGTTATTTCATTATATATTGTATATACACTATAGGAAAATAGGTAATTACCGGAAGACAATATTCGCCGGTAACAATAAAAAAAAGGCTAGAAATTAAGGTTTTCCTGCGCATTTCCGGCAAAAAACGATACAACGGTAATTCGTGCGTCGCAAATAAAATACCGATGTAAAAATTTCGCTAGAAACATTTTTGGCGGCACTTTCGTCAAAATGCCGGCAGAAATATTAGACATATCTGTCGGTTTTCGGATGCCGTTTTCCGGCATATGTTTTGTCGCTGTTTCCGACGAAAAAGTTTGCCGAAAAAAGCGGCGGAACATAAGCCATAAAACGGCATCCAAAAACCGACATATATGTGTAATATTTCCGCAGGCATTTCGACGGAAGTATGCCGGAAAAAGCGTTTGAACATACGCCGGAATTATCATCAAATATCGATTTGACGGATATATCGGCGTAAACGCCGCCGGTATTATTGACGTACGAGACGTAACGATTTACACCGAATAATTACCAATAGAAAATCATAGATATCGTATGACAGCGAACTTACCGCGAAAAATCCGCTGAAAACCTGTAAGAGAGAAATCCAATCTAAGATCCTTTATTATAGCCATCACCCTAAAAATCAAAGAAAAAATATGCACAAACCCATATTTAAACTAGAATTTCTCAATAATGAAGTTTTCCACTTTGTGGCCTATTGGTCAAGCTAGCCCAATATCTAAAAGGATTGTAACCAAGAAATATAAGCATCATAAAACATGAGCATAGTTCTACCATATATATATATAATAGTATCATATATATATATATAATATATATATATATATAATATATATATATATATAATAATATATATATTATAATATATATATACTCTATATAATATATATATATATTACAAAAAGATTCTATAAAAAATTTATCATTATTATGATCAAAAATCTAAATTAGGTATAATAATCAACATAAGTCTCGATTTGAATTAAAGCATTTTATTTCAATAATAAAATTTAACAATGTACACAAATTTTTTTAAGAATCTAATGTAATGAGTAAAAATTCATAGAGGTACTAACCTATCACATCATAACCAATATGATCCACATAAATTAATCTCTCTCTTGTGTGTGGGTGTGT
>NW_021429531.1:0-2026 GCF_001605985.2 Dendrobium catenatum
ATGATAGTATCAATCATCCTTAATTACTCCCTTGATTTCCTGATCAATTAAGACATAATTTTAGAATTTTGTCCAGGCCGATCAATGATCGTCCTGGCTGATAATTTAAAAATACAGTATACCTTAATTATCTTTGGCGGCAACTTCTTTATGTTTTGAGCTTATCGTCCTGGCTGATACACGTATCGTCTATGTCGATATGTTAATGACGACTGCCTTAATTAAGAATCCTTATTTAGACTTTCTGTTTTAAGCCTGATAATCCAGGACGATGTAAAAATTGTCCTGGCCGATATGAGTAAAAACAAAAATTCTAAGTCTCTCAAGTGTGTATGTGTAGGGTTACTTAGTATCAGTCTCTTTGACCATTACAAGTAGACTCAAGAAGTGAAAAACAAAAGTACAGACTGACTCAACCCTAAACCTATGCAATCCTGAACTTGCTTCGTCTGTTCGTCCGATCTTCGATTCCTGAAAAGTTAGAAGAAACAAGTAGTCCAAGAGAATCAATAGTGTTTGTCAATCATCAAAACACAGGTCATGAAAATAGGTTTGCAACAAATTCATTAATATTTGAACCTTAAATAAAGTTTTATTTTCTTACCTTCAACAAACCTGAACTCTAGGCAACTTTAACTAACTACCCACATAGGACCTATGCAAAACCACACAAGCCTCACATACACATTGAATTATTTGCTAGGACAACTCTTCTAGATCTAGACTAGGCCGGTGTTTCTTTTTCTACTATGTGCAGATTTTTTGAGATTTCATTATATGTTGTGATGAAATTGTTGTGTTTGCTTACTTTACTGTACCCTGTAGATTGATGTGATGGGCGATATATTTACCCCAAGGTTAGGGATGACATATATATTATTTTTATTATAGGTGGACATGCTCATGCAGTGCTAAATAAAAGGGGGGAAACTGTTATGATTTCTAATAATGACTCTGCAGGTGCTTCATAATTTTCTTAGCCCCCCTAAATAAATGAGGGCAACTTTATTTTTTGCATACCCTATATTGTAATTAAAGGGTAGTTGGCTTATGAACATTTATTTGATTAGTTTAATTATTTATGATGTGTTTTATTCATGCTATAAAGGCATTATTTTTCTTAGTTTCTTGGCGATCTGCATGTCATTTTTGTTTTTGCCTGGATTTCATTAGGCTCTTTAAGGACTAAAAACCTTTTCTACTCATAATTAAAAATTAATATTTAAGATTTAAATAACAGAGAAACTTAATGAATCTAGGGAATTATTGGAATCGTCTGGGGTCGCATGCATAATGCTGCATTTCTCTCTCTCCTTCTAATAAGATACCTAGCCGCCTGCGAGTAGAGTCCGGATAAAATGGTCTAAGCGGATGAAGTGCTAGACTTAGGGATGCCTAGTCTTTTCTAAAAATTATTTTACATTAAGCCTATTTTAAAAGTCTAAAGCATACATGATTCAGATCTTCAACTAACATGCATTGCATTAGAAATCAATTTAATTAAAATTTTAATTGTATTAGTTAGGGGCTTTTACCCAATATAAGTAAAAGGCTAATTAGGAAACCCTCTAGATGTCGGCCTTAACTTCCAAAAATTGTACCACCCACCCATCTTTCATAAAATGACCTGACATCATGATTTTAAATCAATTAGGTGGTTAGCTGGCTCCCTAATTCAGGCCGAGGTAATTCCAGATATTGCACTGCATTAGTGAGGACTTGGTGTTAGTGTGCATAGAACACTAAACCCAATTTAGATTTAGGGTTTGAGGCTACTATATTCGATCTCATAGTACGCCTAAATAGTAGGTAAGTTCCCTATTCTTCAGGGACTATAAATCCTACTTATGTTTGTCACAGGTGTTGCAAAACCTATTTTCATGACCTGTGTTTTGATGATTGACAAACACTATTGATTCTCTTGGACTACTTGTTTCTTCTAACTTTTTAGGAATCGAAGATCGGACGAACAGATGAAGCCAGTTCAGTATTGCGTAGGTTTAGGGTTGAGTCAGTCTGTACTTTT
>NW_021429532.1:0-493 GCF_001605985.2 Dendrobium catenatum
TCAAAGTAACATTGAGTTCATGTACTTTGTTTCTAAGCTCAAAAAGGTCATCAGCAGACCAATTACAATTCAAAGCTTCCTTATTCTGCAAATCAAGGATCTCCTTCTTCAATTTTTTTTTTAAAACATTCAAGTCCTTGCATTTGTTTTTACTCCAGAAAAATAAAGCTTTCAAAGTACGATTAAGCTTCTTTTGTAAAATTGTGTACTCATCACCAACATCATTCTTCTTCCAAGAATGATAAACAATGCTCTTTGCCACAGGATAAGATCTCCATGTATCTTCAAACTTAATAGTTCTCGACTTAAGCCGCACCCTTTCATCCATCTTAATCACAATAGGACAATGGTCAGATGCCATCCTCGCCAAATGTATCTTCACTACCAAAGGAAGCTTCTGCATAGCCACCGAATTCAGTATACATCTGTCCAACCTTTCCCATATCCGAGAAGTGTCCTCTTTGTTGTTACACCACGTGAATCTTGGCCCAAC
>NW_021429533.1:0-271 GCF_001605985.2 Dendrobium catenatum
TAGTAGACGGATCAACTGGAAACCAAGGTAGGGAATATCTAACCTTGGGTATAAGGAAGGTCATCACCCAACCTTAGGTCTATAGAATGCTGATAGAAGACTTACTCCAAATAGGCAGATTAACTGGAAACGAAAGCAGGGAATACCTAGCTTTGGGTCTAAGGAAGGGCATCACCCAACCTTAGGTCTATATGATGCTGATAGAAGACTTACTCTTAGTAGACGGATCAACTGGAAACCAAGGTAGGGAATACCTAACCTCGGGTCTAAG
>NW_021429534.1:0-213 GCF_001605985.2 Dendrobium catenatum
TCTTTGGCGCCATTGGTCCCGAATCTTGCTTTGATACCAATTTGATAAGACTTGATGATCAGAACAACACAACAATATAAAGAAACCGCAACTTTCTCCAAATAGATCCAAAAATAACACAAGAAAGAAGTAAAGAACATATAGTGCCGAAAGGTTAACAATCACAATTCCTAGCAACTACTAGGAACTCCAATACCTTACAAAAACTGCTGC
>NW_021429535.1:0-233 GCF_001605985.2 Dendrobium catenatum
GACTGAAAAGGAAGAAGAAGTCACTAATCTTTGCTTTATGGCAGATAGTATAGATCAATCAGATCAAGAAGAGGTATGTGACTTAAGTTACGATGAATTATTTGAAGTTTTTGAACACATGCATGATGCATATAGGAAAATGAAAAAGATGCATGCTAGCGTAAGTCTAGAATTGGAAGAACTTAAGAAAGAACAGGAAATCCTTAGGAAAGATCATGCTTTAATAGATGACA
>NW_021429536.1:0-265 GCF_001605985.2 Dendrobium catenatum
ACATGCCTTATTCAGATCCCTATAGTCGATGCAAATCCGAATTTGACCATTCTTCTTTCGAACTGGCACGACACTGGCCACCCAAGAGGGGTATTGTTCCTCTCGAATAAATCCAGCTTTGGCCAACTTTTTAATTTCGAAAACCACTTGTTGCTCGATCTCTAAGCGCATGTGTCGAGGAGCTTGTTTAACAGGAATGACATCATGCCGAACTCCAAGTTTGTGGATCGCTACCTCAGTAGGCAAACCCGGCATTTCATCGTAT
>NW_021429537.1:0-1298 GCF_001605985.2 Dendrobium catenatum
CCAAGATCACTCTAATCTGTATTATTAAGACACTTAAATGCTAAAAAATGATTTATGATTAAGAAAATCGATATAGACCATATGATTGAGTATTTTGGATCATAGGACAAATTATCAAAATATTAATCCCAAAAATCCAATAAATACAATCTCATTCTCCACATGAGAGGATAAAAGAAAGGAGAGAAATAGATAAATTTTCAATTATCGCCATCAATGACCACCACAAGCTATTGTTATCGATAGGGGTGTCAAAATGGATTTTCAAGTTGAGTTTGGGTCAAACACAATTGAGTCTCCTTTAACTGATCTGACCCGAACCAGACTTGATTAGACAAATGGATAAGAAATTCAAAACTAAACCTAACCTACTAACCTGCGGAAGCGAGAGATAAGTTTGGGACTACACTAGAATTACTACGGGTGAGAGATGTTGCGGAATGGTGTGACTGCAGGGGAGCGCAACTATGGGTAAGGGCGGGACAACGCAAGTGTGTGACTATGCAGGTGCGAGCACATGTGCCAACAAAAGCCTAGCAACGAGCAAGCGAGGGAAAGGCCTCGTTGCCGCAAGCGCCTACACGACTGCGGGCATCGAGTGTTAGCGCCTTGAGTGATTTTGTGAAGGTGTGTGAGTCCAGGGTGAGGTGTCTGCGTGGGGGCGACTAATGAGGTTGGATGGGGACTCGAGTCAAATCAGGGTAAAAGTTGACCATGACTTGACCAGATTTTTGAAATGGGCCAAAAATTGGAACCCGAAGCCAATCCAATTGTTAAACAGATCAACCTGAACCCAAATTTTTCAAGTCGGGTTTGGGTAAGGTCAATAATTGATAGCCTTAGCCATCGAGAACCACCGTCACCATTAGTAATCGCCGCCACTCTAGAATTCTGACAAGATATAACCCTGTTGTTGGGTGTAGTTGTTTGCATGTGGACCCTGTTTTTTATAATCCCTATTGGTGAAATCAAGTCCTATTATTGGGTGGTAATTGTCTATCTATGAACACTTGATTTATGTTAATCCCCATAAGAGAAACCAGACATCATATTCTCAAATTGTCATCTTCTTCAACGATGTGAAATGAAGGATTTCTATATCTTTTGATATATAGTGAATGTTTCATTTGGGCAAGGCCATGTGATTTTTCCCTTTATGAATTTTTCATGTAAAAAGTTTTGATTTTATAACTTTTCTCTATAAAATGTAAAATACAAACTCTATCAACTCAAAAATTTTAACAACTAACAATTATTCCACAAATTTTCCTATAATTAATTTATAATATCAATAAATG
>NW_021429538.1:0-365 GCF_001605985.2 Dendrobium catenatum
TTGTCTTGTGATGGAGGTCGGAGTGATCGTAGTGGGCGACGGAGGTCGGATGGACCGTAGTCGGCAAGAGACCAGGGTCTGAAAGACCATTGTTGGCAGGAGACCAGGGTCTGAAAGATCGTTGTTGGGAGGAGACCAGGGTCTGAAAGACCGTTATTGGCAGGAGACCTGGATCTGAAAGACCATTGTCTTGTGATGGAGGTCGGAGTGACCGTAATAGGCGACGGAGGTCGGAGGACCGTAGTCAGCATGAGATTTGGGTCAGAAAGACCGTTGTCCTGTGATGGAGGTCGGAGTGACCGCAGTAGGCGACAGAGACCTGGTGGATCGTAGTCGGCAGGAGACCTGTGTCAGAAAGACCGTTG
>NW_021429539.1:0-217 GCF_001605985.2 Dendrobium catenatum
TCTTTTAGGTAATCCTCCTAAGATTTTTCATGCTAGAATGACAGTCTCCATAGCTAAAACCATGACTCATTAGATACAGTTTTCAAACAAAAAACAATAGGAGTTTGAATATAATTCAAGTCTAGAATATAAACATTATTAATCCTTTTACCATTAAAAATATATTTACCATTTAGGCTTCATATGCAGCTAGTAGAAAAAAAATTCACACAATATC
>NW_021429540.1:0-260 GCF_001605985.2 Dendrobium catenatum
ACATAGGAAACAATAATCCACAACACAAAATCAAAATTATGTGATAAATGCAATGGCAAGATTTCAAAAAACTTGAAAGATATATAAAAACTTTGGCTATTATGCATAAGATAAATTAATGTAGCAAGTTAAGAAAAGGATCTTAATTAAAAACCATTGGTTAAAATAAGTTTATACTTTTGTTTAGAGAAGAAAATCATACCACTAAACAAGGTCAGAATGTGGGAAAACATCAACGGTATTTCTCCCTTTAACCAATT
>NW_021429541.1:0-620 GCF_001605985.2 Dendrobium catenatum
CGGAGTAACAACGTCAGGCGGTGGTCTGGCGAAGGTGAGGGTCTCAAGTGGTGGTCCGGCGGAGCAATGACGTCAGACGGTAGTCCGGCTGAGGTGAGGGCCTCAAGTGGTGGTCCGGCGGAGCAACGGTGTCATGCGGTGGTCCGACGGAGATGAGGGCCTCAAGTGGTGTTCCGGCAGAGCAACGACTTCAGGTGGTGGTCTGGCGAAGGTGAGGGCCTCAAGTGGTGGCCCGGCGGAGTAACGGCGTCAAGTGGTGGTCCGAAGGAGGTGAGGGTCTCAAGTGGTGGTCCGGCGGAGCAATAACGTCAAACAGTGTTCCGGCGGAGGTGAGGGTCTCAAGTGGTGGTCCGGCGGAGCAACGACGTTAGGTGGTGGTCCGATGGAGGTGAGGGCCTCAAGTGCTGGTCCGACGGGAGTCCGGCGGTGGTCGAGGAGGAGCTTCTTCCTTCATTTCCTTCTCTTTTTCCTTCTTGCTCCGGATCCCCTCTCAAGAGAAGTGAGGGGTCTATTTATAGATTTTATGGAGTGGCATGGCCCGTAAATAGATGAGAGATCAAGGGTAATGGGGAGTGGTTGGATGGATGACTGATATTGAATCCCTTGATCATGTACCATTT
>NW_021429542.1:0-222 GCF_001605985.2 Dendrobium catenatum
GGAGACTATTTTACTCCTCCATAAACAGTTGAGGGACCATTTTGATTATTTTCTCTTTTTTGAATTATTAATGTGTCTCATAAAAGCTCTCGAGTAACCTCAGTGTACATGTTATAATGGAAGAAATATAAGCATTGAATAAAAATAACACTTATGTTTTGTTTGTGATGACTTTTTTATTACTTTTTAAAGTAATTTTTTAATATAAAAATTAAAATTTTT
>NW_021429543.1:0-222 GCF_001605985.2 Dendrobium catenatum
TTATAAAATAATGAAGTAAAGTAAATTTATCACAATCGCAAAATAATAGAAATCAAGCCTTTGATAACCAACACTTCTAAGTTCTAAAAGATTTAAAAAGGGAGAATAGCTTGCTTTTGAGTGGGCTCATTTTATGCCTCTTGTCAATTTCATGGCGTTTTGCGCATCCCCTTTTTTTTTATAGATTTTTCAATTTTTAGCGTCTTTGCGCATCTTTTGTTG
>NW_021429544.1:0-263 GCF_001605985.2 Dendrobium catenatum
ATTTCTTTATGGATCTGATTGTATTGATTTCAATTGAACTGATGATTTCATTGTATGGATTTGTTTTCAATTGCTATGTTGATTTATTGAGTTGATTCGATTGTTCTATGGATTTCCCTGCTGATAGATATTGACTGGAAAGTGCTCTATTGATTGAGATGATTTACCTATTGTAGCATCGTACGTCGTCATTATTGAACCGTCCTCGCTGCTGTAGTGTCATTGAATAATGTATATTGATATCGAGTAAATCGTATTGAATA
>NW_021429545.1:0-267 GCF_001605985.2 Dendrobium catenatum
ATCTAGTATCTCTATTGCATTAAAAAAAATTAGAATGAATTAAATAAATAAAAACAAATTATCTAAATAAAAAAATACATAATTAAAAAAATATACATAACCTACCACTTGAATTTTTGTTGTTGAAACCAATTTCAGATAATAACAAACGCAAAGCCTGCCACTTGTTCTTAAATATTTTATGTTGAAACCAATCTTTGAAAAAATTCTTTCTCTTCTAAATAACAAGGGTGTATTTATTTCAATTTAATGGCTGCGCTTCTTAGA
>NW_021429546.1:0-311 GCF_001605985.2 Dendrobium catenatum
TGAGCGGTACATGCTCGGTACTGAGCTGTACATGCTTGGTACGCTCGGTATTTAGCATATACAACAAACAAAATTTCAAAATCCCCTTGGACCCCCGGCAGACTAGTATATTTTTGTATTCATGTTTTTTTATTATTGGTAGTACAAATAATTGTTAAAAATATGTCATATTGTTAGTATGATAAGTATTAAAAATATGTCATATGTCATATTATTTTTATGTGAGTTTATTTTAAATCTTGTATTCCAGTAATGTTATCTTAAAACAAATATATCTTTTAGATGTTTTTATTGTAAGATACAATATTGCT
>NW_021429547.1:0-215 GCF_001605985.2 Dendrobium catenatum
CTTTCCTAAGAGTTTTCATACTTGCATGACAAAGCCACCTGTGCCACAACCAAGAATCATCAATCATAGTTTTTAAGCAAAAAGAAGCAACACATTCAATGTTATTTAAATCAAGCATGTAGATGTTGGTTATCCTCTTTCCCTGCAAAATAGTGTTGTTACTTAAACTTACAATGCTTGAATTTGCAAAGAATTGTACGATGAAGCCTTTGTCA
>NW_021429548.1:0-231 GCF_001605985.2 Dendrobium catenatum
CTTATCAACTTCCTCACATCAGTCATTATTGCATCAGATGCGGACTGGGGGGCAACTTTGACCCAAATTCTGGTTAAAAAGATCATCTTATGCTTTATATATCAAGATGATATTTTGGGAAAATCTCATCGACATGCAAGGATACTTCCAATCAATTACAAACCTTATACAGTCCCGTGCTGAGCTTTTACTCTTTGGACAAGGTCTTGATTTCAACCTCAAAAAGGCAGT
>NW_021429549.1:0-271 GCF_001605985.2 Dendrobium catenatum
TATATGTGTTTGTTGCATGTCTGCATTTGCAGTGGTGTCAAAACAATTTTTCTTTCTGGATTACCACCCTCTGCTGAATATTCTGAATATTGTGCTTTGCGAATTCAAACACTAAAAACAAATTATATTACTTATAATAAGTTCACTATATAAAAAAAGAAAAAAAAAATCAGAGAAAAATATTGTTAATGATTATTTTTTTAGTGGTATATTATTTTCTTAAAAATGTATATCAATTAAATTTTTATTTAAATTTAGTGAAATTAATATT
>NW_021429550.1:0-338 GCF_001605985.2 Dendrobium catenatum
AGAAAAATTATTTTTATACGACCTGGTACCCGAGATGTTCATACTCATGAAAGCATTTATGAAATGGGTTCGTATAGTATTTTTTGCAACTTAGAACCCGAGATGTTTATACTCGTGAAAGCATGTAAGATCTAGGTTCGTCCCGTACGATCCATACTTAAAAAAATATTTTTGAGCGAGAATGGACCCGAGAGGTTCGTAATTCTGAGAGCATGTGTGAACTAGGTTCGTATAATTTGATCCATACTTAGAAAAAGTATTTTTATATGACCTGGAACCCGAGATGTTCGTACTCATGAAAGCATGTACGAACTGGGTTTGTACAATACGATCCATAC
>NW_021429551.1:0-264 GCF_001605985.2 Dendrobium catenatum
TTTGAAGGCAGAAGGCTTGCAACTCTCAGCTTATGCTCAATAGGTATATTATCTCACTAACAATATTTGTTTTATTCATTGTTCAGACTATCAATATCTGTTGTTGTAGGCGCTTTTAATGTGAATTCACAAAACATTTGCAGGCCTAAGCAGGTGGATACAGGAAGAAAAAGCATACCGGTAAGGAAGAGGTGCTGTCAAGGAATCACGAACAATTTCCTGAGCAGATTTTTGGGTGCGTGAATGAGATGCGATATTTTTGTT
>NW_021429552.1:0-256 GCF_001605985.2 Dendrobium catenatum
GGGTTCGGATCAAACCCGAAACTGACCCGACACTACTCGGATTCGGGTCGACCCGACCCTTTTTGCAAACGGGTCGATTTTCTGGACTTGAACCCGACCCGCTTCGGGTTCGAGTCGGGTTCGGGTTAACTCGACCCCACTTGTTTCAGCCGCGGTCGCGAGTGAGCGATGAAGGGCGCATTATTGAGTGAGAGACGAAGGGCGCGGTCGCGGTCTTGCGCGGCAGCTCGAGTAAACGACCCCCAATTTCTGGTCG
>NW_021429553.1:0-317 GCF_001605985.2 Dendrobium catenatum
GTGGGCAGAGAACCCTTTGTCCTTTTACACTCTCCTATTATGGGCAGAGAATTCTTCGACTGTTCACACTCTCCAAGTGTCGACAGAGAATCAGATATCCTTGACAGATCTTCTTCACAAGAAATCTAGAAGGAATAGAGAAAAGAGTGAAGTAAACACAAATCAAAAGTAGAGATTCTTACCTTTGAACACCAAGTGAAGCCTTCACACTCCAGTAGAAAGAATCCTTCTTCGAACACTCTCTCACACTCTCTCCTTGACTCTTCTTTCAACAGGCACTAAGATCAGTAGGCAAAAAGATTAAGTGATAGTCTAAA
>NW_021429554.1:0-441 GCF_001605985.2 Dendrobium catenatum
GCTGCATGCTCGAAACACCGAACATTTTAAGGAAATCTCAAAGGAGAATAGTAATGCCTACGTACTGGACCTCTCTTGAGGCCTTAACATGAATCCTACATTTAATATAGAAGACCTGTTAGCCTTTGAAGGACCCGAATCTTAACCCCAAGATCCACTTTAAATTAGCCTTGTGTGACCCCACCTGGTGAGATCCCCCAGCCTAGATCCACTCCCCGACTTACCCTACTCACCTATAGCGGAGACGGTCGAAGCAATACTAGATGATGAGGTCATTTCCCCAAAGGAAAGTGGGCACCGAAGATACCGAGTTCATTGGATTGGGCCACCGGAGATAGAGGATACTTGGATTGACATGGACGAGCTTACAGAGCCTAGACCCAGATCTACTAGAGTGTACGAGAGCTCCATAGATATTTACTCGACGGGGTCGAGTTTTCT
>NW_021429555.1:0-692 GCF_001605985.2 Dendrobium catenatum
AGAACCTCATTATGCCTCGGGTATTACGAAAATGAGGCCAATTCCAGCTCGGGCTCTTGCAATATTTGGAGGTCGGACAGGTCTGATAGATGATGTCCCATCAAAGTACATCTCCCAGAACGGTAGATTTTCATCCTACTCGACTTGCATTATTTGCTCATCGGGCAAATCATTATTTAGTGGAGAATCGGCCGGGATTGGGTGTGCAGTGAGGAAATCTGTCAAGGCCTGTCCTTTCACCGTCTTCTATGGCATGTATATGATTTCAAACTGCAATAACAATACTAACCACCTGGCTAGACGACCTGTCAACGCTGGTCTTGTCATCAAGAACTTCAGCGGATCGATCTTTGATATCAGTGTGATTTTATGTTATAGCATATAATGGCGGAGTTTCTGAACTGCAAAAATCAGTGCCAGACAATGCTTTTCAATTGGGGAATAATGGCTTTTTGCTCCAATCAACCTTCGGCTGATGTAGTATAACGCATTTTCTTTGTCTTCTTCATTATTCTGGGCCAATAGTGGTCCGAGGGACTCTTCTAGTGCAGCTGTATACATTATAAGAGGCTTCCCCGGAATTGGCGCTGCGAGAATGGGTGGATTCAACAAATATTTTTTAATGTTGTCAAATGCCTCCTGACATTCTGCATCCCATTTGAAACGAACATCCTTCTTTATTAGCTTTGAAA
>NW_021429556.1:0-336 GCF_001605985.2 Dendrobium catenatum
ACAAAAATAAAGTTGTATAAAACAAATATAAAATATAAAATAAAAATTTTTGTTAGTTTAAAAAAATAAAAGAAAATGTACGTACGTGTCACCCTCAGGTGCTATCAACATTCTACCATCTGTCTCCTTCTCTACTGTAGCTGCTGTCAAAGGTCCGCTTCTATCGAAGGTCCAGCTGCTGTCGAAGGTCCAGTTGCTGTCGAAGGTCCAGCTGTAGCGGGCTGATGGGGTGGTGGGGGATTATATGGTGGAGCATATGGTGGAAATAGATAGTAGGAGGGGCCCAGCATACGGTGGGGATGTGTAGTATGGGTAGAAAGGAGTACTCTGCCCAGG
>NW_021429557.1:0-223 GCF_001605985.2 Dendrobium catenatum
GATCTTGAAAAAGTTTTGTACTGATCGTACGGGACGAGCATTGTTCGTATAAGATGATCAGATCAGTTATCTCCTTGTAAGAGTAATGAAACAGAGAGGAACTGAACTGGAAAATTTTTCTAAGTCCTAATCGTCCAAGATGAAATATTTTTGTCCCAGGACGAGTTGGGCTCTGTAAAAATTTCATCCAGATGAAACCAGTTTAGTCCTAGGACGAGTTGCT
>NW_021429558.1:0-299 GCF_001605985.2 Dendrobium catenatum
AATAATTATCTCCTTATAACTCTCAATCAGTAAATTATATGAATTAGTTGAGGATCATACCAAACTACATTATTTAAAGGAAAACTCGTTGGCCAATCATTTTATATATGTCAATCAATCTCCAACCAACATCAATAACTAACTAGTCTTTACTTATCCTCACATATATTATTATAAAAGTATAAACATATTCTTAATATCAATCATCTATTACCAAATCACATACTCATATTTATTCACATTGCTTGTACTAATAATATGCTTGAATTAAAATATCAAAAAAAAAAAATTATGTGTAA
>NW_021429559.1:0-362 GCF_001605985.2 Dendrobium catenatum
GTCGTAACCCTTCCAAGCCATTTTTCGATCGATCGAGGGAGTTTCAGAGCTCGAGATCAACTAAGGAATTGTGCGTGGACAGTCAACAAGTGCAATAAACCCAATATCTCCTGGATCCATTGTTTGGATCGAGGTAAAATCGAAACCCTAGTATAGAACACCTAGATTTAAATAACTTTTCATTCGGAGAGTTTTAGATCTTGAGAATAGGCCCCCATGAATGCTCTATATGTGTACTATTGATGTCTAAAATTTTATAGATTTCGTTGAGAATTTTACAAGAACGAAGAGATTTCTTCTTTAGGGCTTCAGACTGGGCACTGCATGGATATAGGAGACTCTGGAGCGTTAATCTTTCGATA
>NW_021429560.1:0-225 GCF_001605985.2 Dendrobium catenatum
GATTACCAAATGACTGGCAACATATTGAAATTTTTATTTTTATTTTATTTTATTTACACCAAAATAATTAGCAATGACCATTATTTTAAAAGTTTGTCCAATTTTAATCATAAAAAATGCGATGAAGCTTTAAAAGGAATCGACAATACATATGTAATCGATATTCCTTTTAATGAGCAGTGTGACATTTGTTGAGCATTCTTATAACATGTAAAAAAATGATGA
>NW_021429561.1:0-336 GCF_001605985.2 Dendrobium catenatum
ATTTGCTACCACAACTGACTTGAGTTTCTGATCTTGATTAGATTGCTTAATCTTATCAAACACTGAGGGCTTAGGGGATATAGGAGCAGTTTGAGACCCGCATCCCAAAGTGAATTCTAGGATAGGTATCTGATTTGCAACCTCACTGGGTGGGACAATAGTGAACTCAGGTCCACTAATAGACAACTGCAAATCCTCAAATCCTTTTCCAAACTTGATTATACTACCCTCAACAAATGGATTGTAGGACAGGTTCATGTTGTCAGAGAGTGAGAAAATTAATTTACTCGTCATTTTTCATGAAATTTAAAAGAGATTTTAATTAGACTCTGAATA
>NW_021429562.1:0-223 GCF_001605985.2 Dendrobium catenatum
ATATTAAATTGGGCTTTACTAATTTAGAATCGTATTAAATTCATATTTGTATTGATAGTTTATTAGATAAGCAGGATTACTCTCCCAAAAAGAATTGTAGGAATTATGCATCTAGACTTATATTTACCTTTAGTGAGCTACCAACTAACCACCTTAGCATTTTTAAAAAACATGATTTCAATTCTAATTTGAAATGTAGGACAAATATAATTTTATTCACTTA
>NW_021429563.1:0-342 GCF_001605985.2 Dendrobium catenatum
ATTCCGGCTATTCCCTAAAATCGTTATGGTTTCTATGTGAATTAATCTTAAAATTTTTATTTAATAATTATGAGTATAAAAATTTTTATCCCTAAAAAGCTTAGCGGTCAGACACAAGCACATGCAAGAAAGAAACCTATGAAAAGCATGCTGGTTCTACTGCGCAATTAGAGTAAACAAACAACAATAAAAACAAAATCTCACGGAAAAGAATGTCCATGGCAAGTGCCATACAATATTACATCACAGAGTACAGTAAGTAAAGGTGGCCGGGCTCCACCGACAATAACCCGGAAATGACGCAAATCTTTAAAATGAGGCATTTAACATCTTCAGTCTTCT
>NW_021429564.1:0-274 GCF_001605985.2 Dendrobium catenatum
AAAAAACCGCCGGTTTTCACTGTTTTTCCTGTAGTGGAAGTTTTAAAATAATATCAGTATTATTAAGCCATTAATTTAGTAAATAGAGTCATCACTCTATGCCCGTTGGCACAAAAATTATTTTTCTTATAACTCTCAATCAGTGAATCACGTGAATCAATAAAGGTTAATATTAAATCACAATATTTAAAGAAAAGTCCATCGGTCCACCATTCCGTATAAGTTAATCAGTCTCTAGCCAATGTTAGTGAATATATAACTAGTCTTTACTTAT
>NW_021429565.1:0-679 GCF_001605985.2 Dendrobium catenatum
AAGTGCATAGAGTTTTCATTCCTCCCAGCCAAAGAGGCAGTTCTAATAATTTTCAAAAAATTGAATTGTGAAAATAGATGACGAAACTGTTCTGGATAGTTTTGGAAATTTAAAATAAATAATTTTCTTTTATATAAAAAATAAGGCCTTATATTAAATTTAATTTTGTCAAAATATTTAAACTAATTATCGTGTAAATAAACCAAGTCAATAGATATTTGATATAGGAAAATTCTCAAATAGTGATGAGATATATGATCAAAGCACTTGATTGTGGCTAGATGCAAACGATCTAGAGACAATCACGATCAAGGTGAGGTGCGATCAAGCAATGATAGTGCTTGATCGTGATTGAGGTGAGACACACATAATCAAGCGATGTTCATGATCATGGAGAGACGTACACGATCAAGCAAACATGACTATGGAGTGGTCATGTTCATGAAGTTTGAATTCAAATAATTTAGTACATGGTATCATGATGATTGAATGGAGGACTTGAGGCCAACAAAGTTGTATATGTAATGGTCGAGCTTATGGCTAAAAACATGAAGCAACACAATTAAATTATCATAACATGAATATTTTTTCTTCATTATGTCATAATAAAAGTTAAATTATCACTATATGAATCATTTTTCTCCCTTATATCCTATTAAGAATTAAATTCTCAGAGCAT
>NW_021429566.1:0-1314 GCF_001605985.2 Dendrobium catenatum
ATACTGTACACGGCAGCACTAGAAGAGTCCCTCGGAGTATTATTGGCCCAGCATAATGAAGAAGGAAAAGAAAATACGCTCTACTATATCAGCCAGAGATTGATAGGAGCAGAAATCCGCTACTCTTCAATCGAGAAGCATTGCTTGGCTCTGATTTTCGCAGTTCAGAAGCTCCGCCATTATATGCTATCTCACAAAATCACCTTGATATCAAAGATCAATCCGCTGAAGTTCTTGATGACAAGACCAGCATTAACATATCGTTTGGCAAGGTGGGCAGTGATATTGCTACAGTTTGATAACACATATGTCCATCAAAAGGCAGTGAAAGGGCAGGTGTTGGCAGATTTTCCCGCTACACATCCTATTTCTGCAGATTCTCCGCTCAACGACGATCTACCTGACGAGCAGATCATGAATGTTGAAGAAGAGGAGATGCTACGAGTATGGGAAATGTACTTTGATGGAGCATCGTCAATCAAGCGTGCTCGGCCTCCAAATCTAGAGAAAGCTCAAGCCGGAATCGGACTCATTTTCGTGGCGCCCGAGGGAGGCATAATGAGATTCTCTTTCAGCTTGACTGAACCTCGGACCAACAATGAAGCTGAAAATGAATCTTTAATAGCAGGATTGGAGATTGCAATCGATGTCCGAATTCGAAATCTCCAAATTTTTGGTGATTCTCAACTTGTTGTAAATCAAGTATTGGGAGTTTACAAATCACCAAATTCGAGTTGGCCTATTATAATCGGCGAGTTTTTGAGCTTATGAGGCAAATTCCAATTGTTAAATTAACTCAAGTTCCCCGAGGTCAAAATGGAAAAGCTGATTCTCTTGCCAAATTGGCTAAAGAAATGGCAAATATGGATGACGAATGGCCTAT
The DNA here is from genome assembly GCF_001605985.2 of Dendrobium catenatum. Taxonomy (NCBI): domain Eukaryota; kingdom Viridiplantae; phylum Streptophyta; class Magnoliopsida; order Asparagales; family Orchidaceae; genus Dendrobium; species Dendrobium catenatum. Next base: position 884 of record NW_021429566.1, read on the forward strand.
AATAATTATGGTGCACAATCGGCGGATCCTAGAGCCAGCATTACTACAATTCCCGCAGGCAGAGGGAATACCAAAATCAAGCCAGCAAGATTCAACTCCGGTTGATCCTCAATCTCCCCAATCAGTTGATCCTGAAGATCAGTCTGAAGAACAGCAAGTTCCTAAGAAAAGACGCAAGGCCAGTCAAGCTTCAGAATCATGGTGGCATTGCCTAGATGTCGAGGAAGAAGATGACTGGAGACTTCCTTTCATTGACTACTTTAAAGAAGGTAGACTACCAACAGAAAAATCATTAGCTGCTCAAATCAGGAAGAGAGCGCTACGATATGCATTTGTCAATAACACGTTGTATCGGCGTGCTTTCGAGCAAATGTGGCTAAGATGCCTAGAGACTCGAGAAGCTGATAAGGTGGTGGCAGAAGTTCACGAAG
>NW_021429567.1:0-2586 GCF_001605985.2 Dendrobium catenatum
TTTCTTTATTAGATTTAAATGAGAATTTGACTTTTAATAGGACGCAATGGCAAAAAAGGATTCGTGTAGCTGACCCCGCGTAATGGGACAAAGGCTTGATGATGTTGTTGTTGTTGTTGTTATATGTCCAGATTTAGATATGCACTAATATTTCTTTAGTTAATCAATCAACCCTATGAAGTTTTTAAGAAGAAAAAGGTGCATCTATTTTTCTAGTTCAACTAAGATAAGATCATAAAGAATGACGATTAGCTGTTTAACAAATGGATTATGTTACCTTCAAATGAAAAATCGCTGATTAATTCGGTGTTGATGGCCAGTGACCAACGCTTGGAGTGTTTAGTATCAACCAAAACCCGAGTTATTCTAGAATCAACACTGGAGTCACTTTCGACATCAAGTGAAGGAATCTCCGACTTACTCCATCCAGCGTCAGTATCCTTAAAACTTAAACAACCATATTTTACAGTGAAGGAAACAAAATCAAGAGAATTTTTCCTTCCGCAGTCAAATCCCTCATCCTTCAATCTCTCAGATTCCTCCACTAAGCTGCCTGGAGTTAAAGAAAATAAAGAAATATATGAAGATGGTTCATGGCTCGGAGCAGAGCCTCCGTTTGTCTCCACAACATGCACAACCTGAACGGCATAGCAATTGAATTAAGTAGTAAAGATAAGCAGGAATGCAGGATCCCATATAACATATAAATAATGAATGGCCAGTCAGTAAATTATGTTACTACTACGCTTATAACACGAAAATATTCAATATGTAAAAATAAAAGCAGACTTATTCAAACAACAAGCTTGATGACTGTAGATCATTCAGAGTATGAAACCAAGAAGACTAAATAACTAGACGATGAAACGAATCAATATGAATTAGTCAATAATTAGATAAGCACGAAACAATGCCTTTTATAAAAATGCATGGTAACAAATTTATTTTTGACAGATGGAAAGCAAACTTGCTCTGATGACAAGGTGGATCTGAAGAGCCCAAAGTGAAACTCTTCAGAAATTTTATAGATGATGCAATCAAGAATTATCATTCTATGTTTTTATTTTTCTACATTTTTTGTTTTTCTATGTTTCTTTTTATTTGTATTACCCTATGATGAAAAACAACACATGATCATGCTTAAGTTTGATGCTCTTACGTAATTTCTCTCAATTAGCTTTCCTCTTATGTTGAATTTGCTTCCTTGTTCCTTGGTGGCTAAATGAGTAATTAATTTTGAGTTGTTTTTCCTTATTGGGCTTGGTCCAATTCTACCCATGTTGGCTAGCTGCTTAGTGTTCCCCATGCTGCCCCGTTTTTCCTGTTGTTCGCTTTCCCTATGTTGGCTTTTTTCCCCATGGTGTTGGTTGTTAAATTTCCACTTTGCTATTTTCCCATACTAAGTGCATTAACTCCTCATTAAATAGGCTAACTTAGAGAGGCTTCTATTAGCTATTTGGGTGGCATAATTGAGGAATTTATAACCATTCTCCCCTTCTTCTCCTATACTTATGAGTTGTTTACTGCTAGAAGAGGGGGTTGTTATTGTTGTTGGTGTAATCACAGTAAAACCTACGGGTTATTTAGCTTGCGAGCTAATCTCTTCTATTTCTTCTCGGTCTTCTATCTAATCTTCTCTCACAGTTTCCCTTCAACCTGTATCTTTATTCTCCAATTTATGATAAGTTGTTTTTATTTTAAGTGGTAGGGTATCATTAAGTTGTGTTTTAATTTAAAAATAGCATGGTTATATTGTTTTATGTTTGTCAATGTTTTAAGAAAGAAAGTTGTTTTTAGTTTGCAATATTAGTTTGTGTTGAATTTGTTTTTTTCTAGATTGCATCATCCAGGAACATAATTATCTTCAGTGCACAATACCCCTCATGAGAAACTTGACTATCCCTTAGGCCACTGAGACGCACAACCACCAAAACACTTTTTCAATCTATTTGTTTGGATACGTAGGGCATAAGCCCTATTCAGCTCTGTCTCGATAACCCTTTTATTGAATCTCTAGGAGAAATGACCAGTAGTGGGATTAGCACACTCTTCTTTTTCGATGGGAATCAAAGACCTATCATAGCCCAATCCATTAACCTGGCTTTCTTGCTAGAAGAAATTTCCTAAACCTCTTCCTACTCACTTAATTCATCAATTGCTTGAAGTAAGAAATTATGTTCTAAAAAAATGATGAATTTTTTAGATTCCATCATTTAGTTGGATGTAAATTAAATTATTAACTTTACATCCACCTTTCAAAAAGCCAAAGAAGTGAGGATTTCTTTTCCGCACTCAATATAAATGAAAATAAAATACTACTCTCTAAAATATGTTTTCCACCAACAGGAAACCAAATGAGCCCTAAATTTAATTTTAAGTGTTTTCATATCACATTCTCTCATTGCCATTTTGTAACCATAAATGAAACTTTTTTAGTTATGTAAAAGCAGAGGGCAATTTGCTAGTATTAAAAACAACTATATTTCTTCTAGGGGTGTCAATTTCGGGTCATGAGTCGGGTTTGGGTCGAACCCGGAACTGACCCGGTACCAAGGTTTAAAATTGCGTAACTGCGCCTCGAGGCGG
>NW_021429568.1:0-493 GCF_001605985.2 Dendrobium catenatum
ACATAAATGGTTTAGGATAATAGAACAAAAATAGAAATTAAATATCCATATTTTTTAGAATCACCATTGATAATTATCAATTTATATTGTTATAAGCTTATTAGTTCTGTGTGTAATTTGATTGTGTTGATTAATCGGGTTGTACTATTGACTTGGACCTCAATTCAATTTATTGAGCTCGTTGGGCGGTTGTAGGGGGTTTTCCCCTAGCACCCGATTTTTTTTTCCGAACAATACCCCTAGCGTTGTGTACCAGAGCGCTCTAGGATTGCAAATTTTGGTGGAAAAAGACAAAGCAAAGTGCTGTGACACTCCAAATCTTGACGCGGCGGCGTTGCCTAAGGTACTGTGGCATACGAGACCCCGACACTATAGTGTTGTCATACAGACATGAGATAGAGAATTGAGTTTCTCGGCGATCCAATTTGGCACCACAACACTGCAAGGAGGATAGAACAGTTTTCTTTCTTGTTTTTCAGTAAGGGTTGCATCC
>NW_021429569.1:0-325 GCF_001605985.2 Dendrobium catenatum
AATCTTCCTTCTTTTGTTAATGTGCTATAACATAGCAATGTTGCTCATGCCAAAAATGTTAATCATTCATAATCTCTTTGCACCAGACAATTGAAATTAGAACCTAAAAATGATAAAAATAATATTTTAACACAAAAATAAGAAATATTTTAAACAATAATTAGATTCTTATAGAATATCATGTGAGCAGGAAGATGGTCATTACTTATTTAATAACTTTTCATGTTTTTTACAATTCTAAAAGAACACCTAAAAGAAGGAAGAATGTCTCTTCAATTACTAACAAGACTTTGAACTACAATTGAATGCATAAACTAGTCCCTTA
>NW_021429570.1:0-786 GCF_001605985.2 Dendrobium catenatum
AAAGGATCTACCGGCTCTTAGGTTTTTTTTTCCTTTTGAATCTTGTAGCTCTTTGGAGCAGTGGCGAGCTGGTGGAACCTTCTAAGGACTTTACCAATTTTGTTATTAACGCGTAGGCCCCTTCTAGTGGGTTTTAACTAAAAAAAAAAACATCACCAAATATTCAAAAACATCACAAATTATTCTTTAACATCAACAAATAATCATAAACTTCACCAAATATTCTGAAACATAAAAAAATTTATATGAAACAAAAAAAATTAAACAACTACTCGGAATCCATCGAGTCATCCTCCGCTGGAGCTACCTCCTTCCCATTCAACTACTCCCTTTTTTTTCATATTTCATCCAACAACTGATTGTGTTGCACATGCATTTGCATTTGTATCTGTGCATGCAACTACACATGTCAATTAGCTAGTAATTTCCTTACTTGTTCTAGCTCTACTTGAAGGGCAATTATCTGATGACTATATAAAGACTCCTGTGAACTTGCTGCGAAGCTAGATCCTCTAGAGGTCATCCCCTCATATGCTTGGGCTTGCAAACCTAAACCATAAACTCTAGCATGTTGCATTCCTCCTACCACTTGTGACCAGATATGGTACTAAGAATACATTATAGATCCGCCAAAAGGACCCACCTGCTACAGCCTGGCTCTCTCGATGCCGTGTGTACTCCTCCTATGAAAGTTAATAAAAAAATTAAAACATAATATAAAAAATATTAAACACATATATACTTACATGATCTTTTCTTACTTGCTCATCAACCCATTGTTAGTCC
>NW_021429571.1:0-312 GCF_001605985.2 Dendrobium catenatum
TTCCTTGGGCATGTGAACAAGAGAGATGAAAGTGGGGCAAACGGACCTGAGATTTGCGAACTCAGAGGCGACGGGCTGAGAAGTTTCTAGCCTGGAATGTGCGAACTAGAGCAAGGAGGAGATGGGGATGCTCGGGAGTTGGAGTTCCTTGCGAATAGAGAGCGTGAGGGTTGGCGATAGGAAGGAGATAGAGGCGAACTGGGCTGCGGGAGTTCTTCACGCTGGAGGTATGCGAACTCAAAGGCGACGAGTTGGAGGAGAGAACGGCCTTGGTGTCGTGTAAGAGCAGTTTCTTCTGGGGATATGCGGGCT
>NW_021429572.1:0-291 GCF_001605985.2 Dendrobium catenatum
TGACCCAATTATGAAACTTTGCAATACTTAAATTGCCATGCTAATGGGAGATGTGGTTGCCTGAAAAGCTCCAGGCCATCCAAACAAGCCATATAATAAGAAAAATAGGAACATCTCATAGCCGCCACGTGCAGTTGACCATTGCGCTCAAAGCATTTCACACATAAAACAAATAATCACAGCACACATATTGTGTATTGTCACTAATCTTGAAAATTACCAAATGACTAAGCCTTTTATTGTATTTTAAGGTGGGGAAGAGGATAATGACAGGCCCTGTAAATAAAAAAT
>NW_021429573.1:0-217 GCF_001605985.2 Dendrobium catenatum
TGTTATTTTTTAGTCTCATTTAATTTTTGTTTGGGATAACTTTCTTATTAATTTTCAAAGTGATTTTTTAGTATTTTTTTGAACTATAAGTTTTTATACTAAAAAATTACTTTATAAAGTAGTAAGAAAGTTGACCCAAATGAAAGCTTAATTAAATTATTTAATTACAACTTTATTATAAAATGTCCTTTTTAATTAGAAAAATGATGGATATATT
>NW_021429574.1:0-239 GCF_001605985.2 Dendrobium catenatum
TAAGAGTACATATTTTAGATATCTTGGATCTATTGTTTAGAGTGATGGTGAAATAGATGAGGATATTATCAACATAATTCAAGTTGAAAGGTTGAAATGGAAAGTTGAAATGGAGGAATGCATCGGGCTTGTTGTGCGATAGAAAAGTTCCGCTTAAACTTAAGGGAAAATTCTATAAGATGGTGAGACATGCAATGCTTTATGGTGCTGAATGTTGGCCAATAAATGACAAGCATAAT
>NW_021429575.1:0-388 GCF_001605985.2 Dendrobium catenatum
AAATAATCCATAGATGAGCCGCATTCGCAGCTAAAAAATGGAAAATTAATGAATTTTAGGAGAGACCCACCTGCAAAAGCCTAGCTCGGACAGACTAGAAGCTGAAGAAAGTGGAACTGGAGATGCGCGCAAAGAGACGCTGAAGATCAGTGAAAACCCTAAGTATAAACATATGAGATAGTATTTGCAGAGATCGGGGGGAGGACATATTTAGATCACATATTTTCGCAATAAAGTTTTCGTTGTCAGGTTTTTTTAATAGTATTTATTAGGGTTTGAGGTGGCAAAAGTCCGGCAGTCAGTGTTATGTTCACATTGAAAAACCGAAACTTTTTGCTGGACAACCGCCGAGAATCTCTACGGGGATTTTTTAAAGGCAATGAGCATC
>NW_021429576.1:0-15431 GCF_001605985.2 Dendrobium catenatum
AGCTTAAACCCTAGAAGTCCCGATCGAGGTCAAGAGAGAAATAAACATCAAAGAAGGAAAGAAAATTCCTTGAAGGTGTGGTGTTGATAGGGATGAGGGCCTAAGCAGATCTACTATGAAAAGGATTGGGAAATGGGGGGAGACAACTTGGGCTAAGCCCTAACAGAGTGAGCATTTTCAGGAGGGGAAGGAGTGTGTTCCTTTGACTTGGTCCAATTGAAAATGGGCATTAACTCATAGCTCCTTAGACATATAAATAATATGAAAAAAATTAAAGTTTAGGGTAAATAAGTAATTGATTTATCAACTAAATGATAGAAATTATTGAATTTGTTATCTTATGATGCTAATATAGATATTAAAATCCTAATATTGCATGACCCAAAAAATTATGATAAATTATAAATTAGATAAATGAATGGTAGAATAATTATTATGCATGTGTATCCTTTTATGATCATTGGACATAAATGGTGTAATGTATTATTTAAATTAGAGAATCCAAACTATGAAAGAGTCCCTAGAAATACAATTAAAAATGATTGCAATAAGGTATATGAGTTAGAGAAAGATAAGTTGAAAGAATAACTTAAGCTAGCTCACAGGGTTTCATAGAGTTGTGATTGTTGGACATCATATCAAAGTTATTTATATATTTTGGATTGTTCTTTACATTGATTAACACAGAAAACTTCAAGATAGAATTGTTAATCTTATTATTCTGAAGCCACCTCATAATGCAAAATACTTATGTGAAGCTATTTATGAGTATATTTTTGGAGTAGAATCTCAAAGACAAGAACTTCACTATTATACTTGACAATAGTAGGAATAATGACATCACAGCTAGATCTCATAAAAAAAATTCATTAAAAAAGAAAGTGACATTTCTAAGGGTATTTTTTCATGTCAGGTGTTGTGCATGAATCATGAATTTCCTTTTCAAGATTAATTAAAGGAAGTTCATGAAGTAATTCATCATAATAGAGTGTATATCAAATACTCACAAATAAAAAAAGAGAGATGATACATAAGCTTGTGGTAGTGTCCAAGCAATAAGGAGTTCTCACATTAAAAGATTTTTCTATTGATATACTAACACGATGAAACTAAACATATTGAAGGATCTCATTTTCATTGGACTAATGATTTGTAATTGAACTAAATTTGAAATTCTTTCATGTTTAAATATTTTATTTGGGTAAACTATGGTGCTTGCTTGGCTAGCATTATGAAACTTTACCTACTATTTGAAGGGTTCATAATTGGTGGGTGTTACACCTCTAGTTTCTTTGGTCTATAGTTTATTATACTAGTATTGTGGTACTACATATCGAGTGCTATGGTGCTAGATGGCTGAATATAATAATAATAATCCACTACCCCATTTAACTACCCTAAGCCCATCCCCTAGTCCTTATCATGCATTCTTTGGTTGGGGAAGATGCGAGAAGGGGGGGGGGGGGGAGAGAGAGAGAGAGAGAGAGAGAGAGAGAGAGAGAGAGAGAGAGAGAGAGAGAGCTTTCTTCAAGATATTTTCACCCATCGTTACAGTTACAAAGTTATTATGATATTTATATGTTACCTTAACCCTAACTTTTGTTTTAATAATTTTAATTTCTAGATTTTTCTCTTTAATTTGATGAAAAAGTATTATTTTATGATTTAGCAAACTTTCATTGCATAACTTTTTATATGCTTTGTTCTATATAAGTTGATCTCATCATATTGAGATTTTATTGGACAGTTTTGCACAAAAAAAAAAATTTACCTTAATGATAAGAATAAAGACATACATAAAATGATTTAGGACTATTACATCTATTTTATCTTATATGATATGACATGCATCTATTAAAATTCATCTAAAATGACATGCATTCTAGCATGAGTATATTTATAAGACATGCGTACTGACAGGCATACTGAATATAATTATTATAGTTTATGGTACTAATATGATTTATATATATTATAAATAATAAATGCATGATATGGCATATATGATATTTGCAAGAAAGATTGGGTAGAGATTGGCTGAAGACATATTATCATACATAAGAAGGTGAGTAGACGAGCTTTCCTTTAAATAAAAGTTTATAATATAATCTTAAGAGATATGATCATAGGCCAATGACTTCTTATATGAATCCACCTTACTTATGATTGACAGGATTGTTAAGTTTGTTTTCTATTTAGTTTGACTCTAGGATTAATGAGATTGATTCTTGTGTGGTTTGATGGACCTACAAGACTTGATACATGAGAAACACCACATGAGCTAGATGTCATGATTTTCATTAATATGATATGATATATTTATATGACATGATTCCATATCATTACACATGACAATACATAAGATATGACATGATACATGAACATGATATATGATGTGATTGATATATATACATGATAGATGTTATTAATATATTATATACATGATTCATTATACTTATTCATAATATATATGATACATGATTCACATAGATCGATATAATATGACATGTATAGTAATAGACATATTGATATATGATAATATATGATAAACATACTAATATATATGATATAATATAGAGATATATGACATTTATAATATCTGCTGTGTTAGAGATGAATAATAGTGAGAGATCAAGTACTGTGTATTAGATTGCACATAATCTCTAGAGGGTTGCCTTGCATCTGAGAGTGGTATAACTTGTACTGAGTCTGATATTTATAGGACACGAGACTTATTTAACTTACACACTATACGAATTTTGTGTGTGTTCTGCCTGTCTCTTGACAGATATCACACTACTATTATTTTATGCATTTAATTTAGTGTTTTATCGTCTTAAATGTGGTGAAAAATCTTTTTGAGAATAAGAAAAAAAATATACATAGAAGAATTAATTCTCGGTTAAACTTATCTAAAGAGAGGGAAATATTTTGTAAATGACAATTTTCATTAGCCCCCTCTCCCTCCCCTTTCTCTGATTGTACGCCTCGTAACGATAGGCATAGCTTAGTTAGAGCACAGAGGACTTAATTAGGTCTTAACTAAACAACGCTATTTACATAAGTACTCAAGTCAGATATCTAACTCAACCATGATATTTTTTAGATTAATGAAGTTATATCAATCATGCCGTAGTTCCCATCCTATGTGTGTGAGATAGATGGATGAGTTGTGTTTGTCCAATCACTCTAAAAATACCATAAGAAAAAAGAAAACATCTCAAGGTAAAGGGTCATTGCTACAAACCCATCTTTTAGTTAACACAGATTTTCAATATAAGCCAACTCATCTTTCTAGGAAAATAGCCCCTATGAAGGATTCGTTTGTTATTTATTTGGTTGAGTACCCCTCGACTCATATCCCGAATCTATTTTTTCTATAGTTTTACATAAGCACATCCTAGTATAGCATCACTTTAGGTGAAAGAACCGAGACTATTTTTAATAATATTTCTTTGCCAATACCTAGATGGATATTTGCTAAATGGGATCAAAACAATAAAAACAAGACCTTCTTGACCTAAACTTCCAAGTAGTGCAGTTCTCATTTAATATAAAAATATAGAATAATGGGAGCACGTTTTGATAAGCTGTCATGTGTTATAAGTTATAGTTTTTTAAACATATATACCTTTTTAAAATCATATGGCAAAATTCTGACGTTGGCTATAACGTGTAATCATTTCTCTTTACAGTGAGTCCCAAGTTTGGAGCTAACTATTCAACTATAACCATCTGGCAACCATCATCAAAATGAAATAATAGTTAACTAATAATCATTTGCCAAAATCAATTTCTTGGTCTATTTTCGATTAGATTATAACGTGACAATTTCTTCCTTTTGGGTTGCACTACTATTACTAAGTCAAGTTACCTTCTACTTTTTCTTTATTAACACAGAGCTGAAAATCCTAATATTATTGCGGACGATGCTAAGGTACTAGAAGTTTGTTTCTAGAACTGTGAGTAGTACACAGTGTGATATGATGTATATTTGTGTACATCCCCTTTGCAACTCCCACGATAGAATCACATTCCTTTCCTTAATTTATTGAACAACTGCCTAATTTCCCGATTTTGTTCTTATCTCTTTAGTTCACCACATTATATTAGTAGCTCAATTTTACTGAATCCTCTGTGTGCCTCATGGCTAACCATCCATAGGTAAGCAACTTCCTCAACCTTCCTTAAAAAGGACGGCATCCTGGCAAATCCTTTCAAATTCCATATTTTCATGATTGATAAGTCGAGAAATTATTTTCCTCACTTAATGCTTCAGAGTCATCTTAAGACTTTACTACCTCAATTCTTTGCCCCTCTTAATATAACATTGTGCAATAACGTCAATCAACTTTAAAATCATAATCTGAAAGATTTTATTATGTGAGGCTCTATAAGGCAACATCTGTGTGCTTTACAGAGAAATTAAAATTATACATAATGACAAGTATAATAATGGTTTATGATAAAAATATTGAATTATGATATAATACAGGGTTTTTCTTTTTTTTATAGTTCTAAGAACTAATGGCAAGCTTTTAAATACGTCCTCACAAAACTTCCAACAGTCCTAATTCTGTCAATAAACTATCTTAATACAGAAGATATCAAGATATCTGTGCTAATTTCAAAGCTTTTAAAAGCTTAATGACATATTGGTAAGATCCAATTCATTCTTGAGAGGATTTGTTTGTTATCTATGGTGTGACAAAGATATGAATGAGTAAATGGCATTTTTTTATAGATGTATTGTCTGAATGAGAAAAAGATTCTATGTAGGCCGACCCACGTAGTGGGATAGACCTTGATGTTTTTGTTGAGTGTGTTTGCACTGAAGTCAGCATAGAAAACATTTTACTTAGCATAGATCTTCATTGTAAGTGAATGAATGATTCTTATATGGTAACTAAATATTTTGGTATTAATCATTTAAAGTCTGTCATTTAAATTAATTGTAAGTGCGCATAAGAGGGTCATAAGTATTTCTAACTCCAATATTTCTCTTCGCAAATTGTCTTTTCAATTTGCTGAGATATATCTTCAATATGATCTTCTTTCATCACATTCTCTTTCCGAATGCCAGATTCATAAATACATATGGGTCTCCTGAAAGCTACCAAAGTTCTCTTATCAAAAACGCTTATAGGTGATTGTGCAATATAGAATATCCAAAAATTCCTTCATCAGATTTAGGATCCAATTTTTCCGTAAAGAAGTTTTTCCCATTATTAATGATAAATACTTACTTTCTTAAAAAATGCTATTTATATGAAGATTATATGTTCTTCTCTAAAAAGTAAATAGGTTGTGGTCTGTTCAATCTGGATCTAATGATTACCCGAATTCAGAACATAACAATTGTACAACACGCTTCAGTCCAAAAATATTTCAGATTGAGTATTCACCAACAATGAAATATCGGCTTTTCTATCATGTTATTTCTTTCTTTTTATACCTCATTCTGCTGAGTGGTCTAATGTGCTAAAAAATTTGATTAATTCATTGTTCTATAAAAATTCTTCAAATTTACCTCATTTTTAAACTCTCCTCGCATAATCACTTTGAAAATTGATAATAATTTCATACCCTGTTTTTCTGCTGAATCTAAGTCGAAAAATCTCGTAATTCATCAATATGATTCACTCTTACGAAAGTAGGACATTATGACTGCCAGAGTGAATCTTAAAAAATTATCAATAATTTCAAAGTCTAAAGAAACTTTACCTCGCAAAGACTTACACGTGCTAGATTCAGTTCAAAAAGATTCGGCAGTGTTAGGCTTCCAATGGTTTGGTTGTTCTAAGATCCTTATTGAATGAAAAGAGAGACTATTCGACCTATTTTTTCTAATTGACTTGCTTCAACACCAGTGATTTTTTATATGAAGTGCTAATTTTGGATATATCTCTAACGCACACTCTTTACTAAGGTATCTTCTTAAGAATTTTTTTGTATTTATGTGAAAGTCTTCTATATGATAACCATGATTCATCAGTGAGATTATCTTTAGTCAAGAAAGCATCAGAAAGTATTAAACAAAATTTAATATCAAGTTGTACACTTATTACTATATTTTCATGCATAGCACAATTCATTTTAGATTATTATGTAGCTTATAGGAAAAAAAATTATACATCTATAACCTTATCAAAAAGCTAATTAATACTCAATAGTTATGTTTTTAAAGCCTTCAATCGCATAATACATTTACATGAAAAAAAATATTCTTGTTGTCAATCATAATTGTACCCTACCACTTTTCCTTGTGGTATGTCTCCCAGCATCACTTTATCTCCAATTCATGGCTTTAATGAATATGGAATTATTGCGTCTCTAGTCAAGTATGCTTCGAACATACCACTATCCAGGTAATCAAATGCTCTCATGATGTCTTGTATGAAAGAAATTTCTACAAAAATGATACAATATATTACACCTTGGGAACCTCTAACAAGTTTGGTTCTCCTCATTAGGAAATATACAATTTAGATACATGGTTTGATACGTTGTATTTATGATCTTAGGTTTTATTTAATATAGCATTATCTAAAATAGCATTATCAACAACTCTTACTTATGTTCTCTTTTATTTGTTTCATCTATACACACCTTAAAATTATTTGGACTGAATTTAGATGCATGTTGATATGCATCATTTATGATTTCATATGTCAAATCATCAATTTATCCAATAATTTCATGTGGTTTGCTAACAGTTGATGCATGAATTGTTCCTCTAAGATTTTATGCTCTTTTTTGCTAATTTTAAAAATTCTATGTTCAACTTAGCATGCATCTTTTAAGTTTTCTAATATACAATATAAATTTTTCCGTGCAAAATCTTCAAACAACGTTATCATATGCTAATCACAACCATCCTCGTTGATCTTGATTGATCAAGTTTGTCAGCTATTAAATAGCAAGTTTGTGACTTCCTCCTATGCTTTTATTTCTGAAGCAATCTAAAGCTAAGTTTCCCAAAATTATAGTCTTTTTGCCCCTCCTAACATGTAATTTTCTCGCTCAACCTTTATCCTTTGTTAGGATTAGCTTTTAGATTTGGGCAATTAGATTGAAATGTGTCCAGCCTTATTGCAATTCATACAAATTATCATCTTAGAACTTTTTGCTTTTTTATGAAACTTACCTTATTCCCACTGCTAACATCTCTATTACTACTTTTCTTCACAGGAAACTTTGAATTGTCTGTCATGAGTGGCAAATATTGCGTTCATCCTTATGCTATGACTGATCACTTTCTAAGTCACTCACTTTCAACACAAAATTTTCTCCTTTCCACTTGTCACTAGTTTGATCTGTCTTTGAGTCAACACTTCAGCCTCATAAGCAATCATAATCAAAGCGATGGTCAATAGATAACAATTAGGTCATTTGATTTCGTTATGACAGTATCTATCATACAAAAGCAGCTAGGTAACAACAACGAATTTTTTAACTTTCTCCAAAATTTGTTTGTTCCCTACCTAAAATATATAAATGAAGTGACTTCTATGTAAAAATGAGTTACGTATCAGTGAATTAGCTTAATTTGGGTTTCAACAAAAAAGTTCATAGCATTACGTTAAAAGAATATTCAATCTATACTGTTCTCACTAGTTCCTTCATATATTATGTATAGTCTATCCAAATTTCTCGCTTTTTGAGTTTAACATGGCTGAAACACACAATATATATTCCTCATAGTTTAAGAGCAATGAAAAAATGTTTAACATTTAGCAATTTAATCTAGGCTATATTCTTTTGTCCTCTATTATACAATCAGTAAATAGTGTTTTCATCCTAACGTCATTAATAAGTCTAGTGTGTCTAGTGTAACCTTGTTATACTAAAATCCAAATGTATAGTCACGAATGAATAAAAGTAGACATACGGGTTTTTCAAAAGTCGATTCTAAAGGATTTTTATTAAATAATGGTGGTCTGTGATTGAATATTCTTAGTGAGTGTTACAGTTTCAAAAGTAGCCATGATCATTTTCAAAAAAATTTCTAAACCTTAATTGTTTAAAATAAGCTCTAATACCACTTAAAAGTTTGATAGTTGTTAGAACTAAATAAACTAATTCTCAAGCTAACCAAAAAGGTGGTGAATTGGTTATTTAAAATTGCTTGGTAATTTGGAAAACTAATTTGAATTATTTCGTTGGGCAATAATAATTAAAATTTTCTTCAATTGAATTTTTCACTATTAAAAATTAATATTGGGCGAAACTAAAAGAAGTAGGTAAAAGTAAAGAAAAAAGGACAGCTCTAAAATTTTAGAGTGGTTTGGTGCGCATTTAGACTACGTTCACGTCTCTAAAGACTCTCAGGTATTGCAGCTGTACCAAAGTGACTCACATTTTGGCTCCCACAGGCAATGCGGTAGAAGCCCCTTATAAATACCTCAACTTCACCAACCCCGGTGTGGCAGAGTACGCATCAGTCCTTCTCACCCTCATTGGAGATGGTAGTGACATCAGAGAGATTAGTATCCTTTCTTCTCACCGTCTCCTGGTGATGGAGAATATCGACGTTCTTTCCCTCACCCTCCTGGTGATGGCAAAGTACCAACATCCCTTTCTCACCTTAACTAATTATGGCAAAATATGAATTTCTCCAAAGATCTTCTCTAAGAGTCTCAAAAGAAGTAGGGCAGCATATTTGAAGAACATACAAATATATCCTCCACCTTTTGGGCAACCTTGTGACACTTCTATTTTTAGTTGCTAAAATTATCTCTCAATTCTACTCCAAACACTCCTCCTAACACTCTCAACTCTCACTCTCCATTAGAGAAAAATTTGTGATAGAAGTATAAGGGGTAGTTCAGTTTTAAGACTCTTATATATGGAAGGACAAAAAACCAATCCCAGAAAACTAAAAATTTCAAAGTTAACCGTGCTTGGATCGTATAAAAACGATCAATGAACTTTGGATACATTCAAACTATTCAATAAAATTCTTGTATGATTGCATGTAGCTAACTGATGTTATACTCTGTCAGTCGTATGTATGAACTCGACATCAACTGTATTTGAACAGTTTAAAACTTGAATGCAGATTCATCGGTACGATTCTGTATGAAGTCCATTTCATCTCTAGTTCGACATCTGTACAAAGCCTACATCATATTAGTATGACTTGTTTAATCAAATCATGGCTTCATATGGTATGAATATTGGATGAACCCATGTATGGTACTCTCTGGACATTTTTCTATGAAATTTATTTGTCAATACGAAACAGTTCAAAGAAAATTTACCTTGTTCGTATGTGGATATTATACGTTACCCTCATTTCGTACTCTAGACATCATCTATACAGAACTCCACTTCATAGCAGTACGATTAGTATAAAAAAATGGTGAGTTTCGTTAGAACAAACCTGGATAACAATATCCATTTCGTATCTCTGGACGCTATCTTTTATGAATCCAACTTCGTACAGTACAAATCGTTCAGAAGAAAATTCTTTGTACAGACAATAGTTAAAAAAATTTTCCAAGGCATGATTTGATTTAACTTCAATTATGGACGGAACTTTTTCTGCATGTCAAATTCATCAAGTACAAATCCAAGAATCGTACAAGTATGGTTAGCTAAACAATTGAGCTCCACTCCGCCCCTGTGAATGGCAGCGGTTACCAACTACAATCACAACTCTCTGAGACAAAAAATAAAAAAAGTACAACCTTCAATTTACAAGATAATCCTAATTTAATCTATTTTGAAGTCTTCAGTAGTTGTGAGTATGATTCGTCGTTTAATGTTAGGGTACAGACACATCACACACAAACAAAATTTTTCGCCAAGATTTGTTAGGAGAAACAGTAATTCAACATCAAAAATACAAAATATTTTAAGTATCATCAAAACTCCCACATAATATAAAATATAGTTTTGGAAGCTATTGCAACAACCATGGCAATGGTAGCCTAAACATCCATACCAAGACAAATCAAATAGGCAAATATGTGGGTACCAAAAGGTGATGACAGCATTTTGGTGGAGAGGCACATTAGGACCAGTTATTAGGAATCTCGATAGGACCAATAGCATGTGAAAAAAGAAGAGAGGTTCATAATATATTACCTATGTTTTTCTTTGATATGTTTACATTTCTGCACAAATGAAAATTTTTGT
The DNA here is from genome assembly GCF_001605985.2 of Dendrobium catenatum. Lineage (NCBI taxonomy): Eukaryota > Viridiplantae > Streptophyta > Magnoliopsida > Asparagales > Orchidaceae > Dendrobium > Dendrobium catenatum. The sequence continues at coordinate 10,144 of NW_021429576.1, forward strand.
TTCTAAAGGTTGAATTAGGTCTAGATTCTTAAATTTTTGTTTTTGTTGTTGACTAAAATGTTTTGAAAATGTTTGTCCCATTTTAGACTTTTTTTATGTTGTAAGCTTGGGAACAAAAACTTCATGATTTTTGGATTTCTTGATAATTTCAAACATTTGATCATGATGGTTGGTTTAAAGGCTTGAAATGAGAAACTGTTTTATTAATATGGGGTTTAATTTACTAGTTAGATCTTGAATCAAATATTTAGTAGCTATGTTATAGAAATAAAGATGATGAGAGATTAAGTTGTAGAGATGTCTTATAAAGACATTACGAGTTTTGATTGAATAGACTATTGTTATAATCATAATTCCATATATTTTGGAAGATAATTTTTATCTACCTGGTTCATCACCATTGTGTATTGTGATCAAAGATCAATAGTAGAATAGTATTCATTTTTTCGGAAAAATATAAAATTGTATACTACAGGAAATTAAAATTATTATTAGAAAATGACAGGAGTAGGAAAGTAGATGCTACAAAGCAAGCCTAGAGATAGATTGAGATATTGCGAGAGCTGCGCAAGTGAACAATAGAGGCAAAACATGTTAACATATTTGACAAGATAATCATTCTGTATGCACTCGAGATTAGCTATAGATGAGATATTATAATTCAATTCCTATTGTCTAGTTGGTGTGGTGCGTTGTGTGAATAAGGAAACGAGTTTAGTTGCGAGAGAAAAAAGGTGAGAGAAAGGGCTCTTTGTTGTTTATGCTCTTTACTAGGGTGGCTGAGTGTTGTTTTGTAATGGAGAATCTGTAGTTTTGGATGTGTTCATGGTTAAAGTGTTGATTAAAAGAGTGAGCATGTAGTGTGTGTGTATAGCGTCACAGTGCAACATTACTTGTTCCCAATAAGCTAAAATAAGACCTTGGATGCCATTTTGCTTCACCCCCTTCATGCGCCTCAATAAGGTTCGACGCCTCACCTAAATTTACTTATGTGCAATAAGCTACGTGAAAAAGCAGGAGGTCATAAAGTAAATATGATCTTGTTATTTATAGATCTATATATAAAGCTCCTTTATTGCATTTATGATAATAGTAATTAATACCTCACTTTATAAACTGACTAAACTATCATCACAAATTTACTATCGTAGCTCATAAATCATATTTAATTCAAACAATACACACATAATTATAGTACTTTAATAAAACCATAATAGGTTGAAGTATTAAAGATATTTATGAACAGCCTTTTTTAATTATAATCGATATACAAAATCTGAACACATATCGAAATACTTCGACATTCTACCATCGTATAACATGGTTTGTAAGTTGTCTAAGAAATATGCTTCGGATTCGCTTCGTAACACTAGCGAGAATTATATAATGCTTGTATTTCATTTCCCTTTTACTTCTACACTTGTGACATGCGTCCGTCATCAAATATTGCATCTCTTAACCGATTCTCACTACCAGCCCAACATATCGAAACGGCAGTAATAGTCAGTGCCGTAATACGTGTAAATGACTAAACGAGCAAGTTTTGCTTGTTTTCTATATATTCACTTCTGTTTCTCGAAGATGGAGATCTCTTGTTTGGATTCCTTCTCAGTGAATCAGCTCACACAATTACGGCAATGCATATACCGATGACAGACACCTTAAATAGCATAGTACAACTGAATGCAACTCACTAATTAGTGAGAGAAATGATCACGCTAGAAAAGTTGACCAAATAAATTTGGTTAGTTCAGGTGCCAATATCAGTGAGAAAATATCTGAAAGAGTACACCGTCGATATCTAAGGAATTTGATCTTCCACAAGCGTGAATCTGATTCAGTGAAGGAGCTTTTATTCTAGGTCTAGATGATATTGTTAAGGTATCGATGGTGAGTTGCTTCCAGCTATTGGTTTGTCCTCACCTTAATTAAATACTTTGAATGGTGTATTGGCTAGGTAGTAGACGTGCTGTTGTTTCTTATTCGAGTGAGTAGAAATGGAAGCCATTTAGAGGCACATATGCAAGAAACTGGAGATTACGCTCGAGTTGACGAAGGCTATAGGTATGGATATGAATCTCTGCTTCATTCCCTATCTCTGCACTCAACAATTCTTTGATGCTCTCGAGCTAACCTGGCCTACTTCTGGAATTCGAGGGATCAATTTAACAATAGAATTACGAGAGACACTAATAAGTGATTAGCGAGGTTTATAACTCTAGTCGTATTTAATCTGCTTCGTCCATTGACCATCTTCACTCATGACCAAAGCATTCTGACTCTCTACCTTTGCGTAGTAGGTAGAATAAATTTTCCGTTTAACCATCGATTCTGTGTCTTAATATATATAGCTGTTCTTGACTTGGCGAGGTATTGGTTTAAAGTAGACATCATCATAGACCTTCGATAGTGAATGAGAATTTTGGTATCCTGACATTAGGAGTGTTAAGAATAGTGATGTTGTGTCAGGTTTTAAGTGTGAATGAGACTACAGCTATGGATGGCGAGAAGTGAACTTGGAAGAGCCACAAGATCCTACCGTATTTTAGTTAAACTGGATGGTGTGAGCATAATGGTTGGATTATATATACTTAGTAATGTTGACGTGTTTTCGTAGAAGCACTCTGAGATTCACTCTTAATTTGTTTTTTTTTTAAATATGTTTTGAGGGGCTGAGAGCTTATGATCTGTTTCTATAGTCTAAAGTCTCCCATGCGCGAGTTTGAACATATATACCATGTATTCCATTCAAGATCATATAGTATGTCTATTCTGACTCTCTTCTTACTTAAATTGGAGTGAGTCCAGATAAAGCTCTAGATACAAGTTCCTCCCATTCTATGTATGGTAGAATAGATTCAGTAGAAATACTTAAGTGTTTCAGTAATATATCATCGACTAACTAAGAAACAATAGGAGCTTTTTACTTATGGTTTCAAACGCAACATTTTAGTATCTTGTATTATATTATGTACTATTCAGTCATTGAGGCAAACAATAGGAAGACTCTCACTCTTGCCTAGGCACATACATAATCGCCTAGATTTCTCACACTATGATACCTATCCCGAGGCAAACTTATCGTAGTTGCCTACTTTACTGATAATTGTCTGTAGTATTAATTCAAGTTGATACTTCCTATTGAGCCTTAACCTCAAATATATCACCTTTTTTATACTGCAAACAACTTTATAAGGGAATAGAAGTCGTCTACAACCTTCCTTAAACCCCATCCCGAAGCATCACTAATGAAGTTAGTTCTCCCCTTCCCTCCTTAGTTTATGAACTAATGAAAATCAAGTGCCTTTACTTTTCTAGTATGTATTAAAAAACATTTTGAATACCAGGCACTTATGCCTTGTAACTCGCTCGCCTAACGAAGGTAGATTAGTTACACCGTATCTATCTAACTACGCTGATTACACATGAGAACGAGTTTATACTCGATAAGTCTCTGTTGATCCCGATATTCTGCTACAGCCAAGGACCTTGTCTCTCCTATACAGTATATATTTGAAGATCGCGTCTTCTTTAATTAATGTAGCAACTGTAGTATAAATTATACCCTAAACAAGTGTTTTTAGTAACCAGACTACTTGATAGGAAATTATAGAATTTTGTGTCATTTGAACGAAATAAAAATCAACCAGTAATCTAAGTACAAAGTAAAATCATATAATAAAGTCACGACTACTCTAATAAACTGTATGTTGCTTTTAGCCCTCTTATAAGAATAAGTTGTGTTTCGGCTCTCTGTGTTTTGTAAGAGAAAGTAATAAGTCTCTAAGAAACACCACACTCGGCGTTAAGGACATACTGGCTAATGTTTCATTTATTGTATGTAAGTGTTAAGCTACGTAATCCAATTAAGAGAGGTTTCCAAATAAATTGGACAGGAACTGTGAGATCATTACATCTGGAGAGGCTTCGAAATTTCTATGAATAATCGGCATCTCTCTTACATAAAATTTACTTTGCTGTTTCAATCGTTTATTGAGATTTGTAAGTAGGGGCTTGTCAATTTACGAGTCTAGCGGAGTACGGTGTTATCGGGGTCGACAATCCCTTGTGGCAGACTGCAACGCGAGTCATTGATCCTTCTCTCCACACACGTCCCGAAAGCCCCTTTTCCTTGAATCTCTACTCAGATTCTTGTCTTTTCCCAATGAGCCACGTTTAGTCTAAAACCATAGAGTTTTTCGGAACTTTCTCTTCAGTACACGCGCTACGCCGACCCCGGGCCGGGTGTAATTGGATTTCAGACACTTGGATGTTGGACCACGTGTACAGGAAACCTCAGGTTTTGGGGTTGCAACTATAACGGCCCTGTTGCCTGCACACGGCGGCGATTGAGCAGCACCACGGGGGAGGAGGCCAAGCCGGCTGTATTCTCGTAGTACCTGTCTCAGCTCCGATGTGGAGCGCGCTACTTCGTATTGAAGCAGGTGGGTGGTGGACTTAATATGATGCATCTAATAGTGGAGTTTGTGGGTCGGTAGCACCGGATAACGATGAAAAGATCTCTAGTCTTATACTTGGATGCAGGCAGCATTGGCTGGCCTCGGCTGGGCAGAGGGGTGACCGGGGTTTTTTACGTGGGTTGCGGGGGGTCTGTTGGGTTTTTTATGCGGGAGTTATTGGGCAACTGCTATCCGTTTTGCTTTCTAAAAATGGGAGGCTCTGCTCATCGGACTCAAAGTGCTCTATTGGAGGCTGGGGAGTTTTTAAGGTTGGTCTATGATGTTTTAATAAGCAGTCTTCTTGTGGTGTGGGGATTCTGCGTGGATGGTTTTCAGTTGTTGATCACCTTATGTATCTCTATTTCATGGTCAACAGGTTGCTGAGCGAATTGCTTTTGTATGAGGGATGCATATCAATTACTAAAGCGTTTAAGTGTCGTTATGTTATGGGGGCTGAGTGCGCTTGGCGTGTGACGCTTTCCTTTCCCAAGGCCCCGCCTCTTGAACTACTCTTTTCGCAGGAGGCCGGCGTCGTGCCTCCGATTATAATTAACGGGCGCCATTATGGCGCAGGTGCGTGAGCATTGATGGAGTACAGTCGTTATCATCGTCCATCGACAGTTTCCTTTTTTAAAAATTTCGACGGCAATATGACATGTATTGGGACTTGTTTATGTTGACGGGGTTTCCTACTCTAAGCCTTTATTGATAATCCTCTGAGTTCTAGGCCATGTCCACTGGCTTGGGGTAGAGTGTGGGGCGGGGACGAGGCTTAAAGGAGACATTGAAGAGTCATGCGTGCTAATTCCAGTGTATGCATTGATGGGT
>NW_021429576.1:15531-18211 GCF_001605985.2 Dendrobium catenatum
GCACAAAAAATTACTAACCGAGAGTGGATTGCAGTTGTGGACGATTAGGCGCGCCAAAAAATAGCACCTGCAAAGAGCTCTCCAAAAAATGATCTTAGAAGCAAAAATAAAAACATAAGAAGAAACAGTAATGTCCATAAAAAATTGCCCCATGGACAGCAGAACATCCATCTTAGGCAAAAATCCAATAGCCAAATTATCTCCCGTAGCCCAGTTGTTTGCCAACAACATGACCAGCTTACCATTACAGGTTTTAAAAAACACCCAGGAAATCATATCATCACCGAAACAGTTACAGGAAACATAAGAAGAAACAAACAACTCCTGAAAATCCTGAAACAAAAGGCCGCCGGACACCCAGTAGCAGTAAAAACACATCCAGGCAGTACCAAACAACGCCCCAGTCAACAGAAAATTAAAATTAACCATGGCGAATATAAGGAAATCCAACTTTATCTAACTGAATTATGCCTTTAAGTGGAGAAGGCAGATTAATGACAGACATGTTTTGAAGAATAGTACTTTGAGCCCCATAATTAGCTAACCAATCAGCACAAGCGTTCCCTTCACGGTAAATATGGGAAATGACACAAGAGAGATCACTCATCATCAACTTAATTTTCTAATAGTGTAAAAATCGTGAGGGTTACCATCCTTATTTTCAGAAATAGCATTAATAACAGAAGTTGCATCAACTTCAATATTAACAGAAAGAAAACCCAGAATTAAGCATCTTTCAAGCCCATAACTCAAGCTCAGGAGCTCAGCAGACATAACATAGCAAGAAGCCAACGGTCCATAAAACAGATCGAGAGGATTACCAAAGTGATCCTGAATAATCCCCCCAATACCCACAGAATTGCTCCCAACCGAGGCATCAGTATTTAACTTGACAAAAGGGAAATTGGGTTTCACCCAATAAACAATACGAACTCTCCTCACCTCAACATTAGCAGTAGCAGCATTTAATCCCAGATAATCAGCTAAACCATTACAATGTTTAAAATTCTTGTAAGAAATCAGATTAACAGAGATTAACTGTAACAATTTGTTCCTAATATTAGCAATAATCTGGTTTTCATCCATTTTGATCCCCTCATGCTTGGACTCATTTCTAGCTTTCCACAAATACCAGATAATCAAGATGGGTAAAAGATTAAGAATGTGGCCCTTACCTTTAGTGAACCATAAAGCAAGCATATCCTTTAAATTACCGTGAATATCACTCACAGCCACCCCAGCCAAAGTGCTGAAATGATTCCACACTTTTCGAGCAATAAAACTATTGATAAAAATATAAAAAATACTTTCAATGTTAGCACAACACTGACATTTAGAAACAATATAAAAACCCTTGTTCCATAACCTAGTATCCACAGGCAAATATCCCTTAAGGCAACGCCAAGAAAGTAGAGAATAGGAAACAGGAATAGTGTTATGCCACAAAGCTTTATAAACATGATTAATCTCCTCTTTATCTCTAAAGAGCTCCCAAATCTTTTTGAAGCTAAACTTACCATTAGCAGTAATTTTAAAAAGAATTTTATCTTGAACATTTAATTGTAAAGGTATTTTTAAAATCAAAGCAACCACCTCATAAGGGACAACCTCACGCAAACTGTCAATATTCCACTCCCCATTAATTAAAAAAGCATTGACCTTAACGTTCTCCAAAGTAACAGTATTCAAAATTTTATCGATGGACGCAACCCCCAACCAATCATCCTGCCAGAAAGCAACATCTCCATTACCAAGACCCCATTGTATGTTTAACTCGGCTACCTCTTTAATTTTACAAATCCTTTTCCACACCGCAGAATCATTGATCTTGTACTGCGCATTCAAAGGGTGCAAATCTTTACAATACTTGGCTAAAATGAATTTAGACCAAAGACTAATATTAGAACGAAAATTAAACCAGAGCTTATGAGAAAGACCTTTGACCATATCAGAAATAGACTTACAACCAAGAGCACCTTCCTCGTAAACACCACAAAGCTTAAACCATTTAGCCCATCTAATGCCAGAATTATTGTAAGAGGAACCCCAGAAAAACTTGTTAATCAGAATCTCTAATCTATTACACACATTAGCAGGAGGATTTAAAGTATGAAAAATAAAGATAGGTATAAAGCATAAAACACTTTTAATTAAAGTTAACCTACCACCAAATGAGAGAAATTTAGACGACCAATGCATGAATTTTTTTTGAAAAACAGTGAAGATATTCTCAAAGAGTATAATCTTCTTTCTACCTTTATACAGAGGCGTACCAAGATAATTAATGGGCAAAGTAGCAGGATTAAAACCACAAACCCGTTTAATCTTGTTAGATCGAACAGTACTAATCAACTTACCAGTTATGAAATTACTTTTATCTCTGTTAATAGCAAGACCACTAGCACCCTGGAAGTCATCCAAAAAATTAACCAAAATTTTCACATTTCTAATAGACGCATTAGAAAAGATAATGAAATAATCTGCAAAGCTAAGATGAGAGATAGGAAATCCACCAGCCGTACGAAAATTTAGATTAGAAACCTGTTGTAAAGTTGATCCAAACCTCTAGACAAGTACTCCATAGCAATAATGAAAAGAGAGGGGGATAAAGGATCACCTTGCCGAAGCCCATTACTGGATTTAAAAAAAACCATGATTTCTACCATTAATGATAATAGAA
>NW_021429577.1:0-404 GCF_001605985.2 Dendrobium catenatum
GTGTGCACATTTTGAATATATTTTGGAGATTTTTGTCTGGACCGTTTTGTTTTGGCGACGTTTTATTCCGTCTGTATTTTTCTGTGTGAATATTAATTGATGTGGCAGTAGAATAAAAGTTTTGTAATGTTATTCTGTACATTCTGTTGTAATTTGGTTAATTATGATTTTTTAGAAATTTTGGGTGAATTTCGTACGCTGCCGTTATGCTGTCCGATTTTTGGGTGATTTCTGATTTGTCCGGATTTGCTCTGAAATGATTTGATTCTGTATATGCTATTAAGGGAGCTATAAGGGGAAGTTCTATGAAGTTCAATTCTGTATATCTATTTAGGTGCTATAAGCACTATATATGTATTCTGGTGCAATAAGCACATCTGTTCTGATGCCGTGAGCACAAATGG
>NW_021429578.1:0-245 GCF_001605985.2 Dendrobium catenatum
TTAAGGTAAAATCAATGTTTAATCAATTTTAATTAATAAAAAATTATTACAAATCCTAAAAAAATCTTTAAACACTTGATGATCTCTCCTTAGATCATTTTTTATCTTTGGAGTTGATTTCAAGAAGTTTGGGACTCATTTGGGTTCAAATCATTAAAATGGCCCTTAATTGAAACAATTTAAATATTCCAATAAATACCCAAATTTTCAAAATTCATAACTAATCGTAGAAAATTCCAAATTAA
>NW_021429579.1:0-418 GCF_001605985.2 Dendrobium catenatum
ACAAAATGGGTCTTTAAGAACAAGATGAATGATTATGGAGTGGTGGTTAGGAATAAGGCAAGATTGGTGGCTAAAGGATACAACCAAATAGAAGGGATTGATTTTGAGGAAACCTTTGCCCTTGTAGCTAGATTGGAAGCCATTAGAGTGCTATTAGCCTTTGCCTATTATAAGAGTTTTAAGCTTTCCAAATGGATGTTAAGAGTATCTTTTAAAATGAGGTAATAAAAGAGGATGTGTTTGTAGAGCAACCACCAGGTTTTGAGAGTTACCAATTTGTAAATCATATTTTTAATTTTAAAAAGGCCTTATATGGATTAAAGCAGGTACCCAGAGCTTGGTATGAGAGGCTTAGCATATTTTTACTAGAGAGGGAGTTTGTTATGGGGAGCGTAGACACCACCTTTTTTTTTAGGGA
>NW_021429580.1:0-263 GCF_001605985.2 Dendrobium catenatum
TCTTGGGTGATGAGCTGTGTTCAAGATCCTAAATTTTTAATTCTCATAAATGGAAAATTAACTGAGGGGATCACAACTGATTGTGGGTTCCGGCAAGGGTGCCCATTGTCACCTTACCTCTTTATTATCTGTTATGAGCTGCTCTCTGCACACATCCATCAGAACTTCATGGAGTTGGGTGTTCCTATTAGTAGGGGGGAGCTTCTGTCTCCCACCTACTTTATGCTGATGATACTTTAGTTTTTGCAGATGCATCTATTCCA
>NW_021429581.1:0-295 GCF_001605985.2 Dendrobium catenatum
TAAATTATAACAAATATGCGATTATTTTCAGTAAATCAGTTAACAGAAAGGATTGTAAAGCTTTACTCAATATCACCAAAATGAAGATGGTTAAAGAACTGGATTACCTGGGAGTAAAAATTGCTCTTAGAAGATTAGTAAAAGCGGACTTCAACAAAATTATAGAGAAAGCTACAGCCAAATTGAACATTTGGGGAACAAAGTTCATTTCTCTTGCGGGTAAAGTCACATTAATCAAAGCCTCTGTTCTCTCACTATCTACTTATCAAGCTAGTCACTCTTTGATTCCTTTGAG
>NW_021429582.1:0-361 GCF_001605985.2 Dendrobium catenatum
TAATTTGATTACTAAAATTAAACTTGTTATATATTAAATTGAGTATAAAAGTTTTTGTTTGAGTAAATCTAAAACTGAATATATGGAGCATAATTTTAGTGGTAATAGATCTAATGAAGAGTTTGTAAACTTGGCCGATCAAGTCATTAATAATAGTACATGTTTTAGATATCTTAGGCCTATTAGGAAGAATGATAATGAAATAGATGCAGACATTATGAGCAAAATTAAAGTAGGAAGGTTCCTCAATCTAAAGGGAAAATTCTTTAAGATGAAGGTGAGACCCTGCAATGCTTTATGGCAAAATGTTAGCTATTAAAAGATAAGCATAATATTAAGTTGAATGTTGAAAAGATGAGGG
>NW_021429583.1:0-234 GCF_001605985.2 Dendrobium catenatum
CTATGGCAGGCCTTTGTTTTGTAGCCGTTGGGCTATTATACATATTCTTTTGGATGATCTTTTGATTGTGTATATGTGGAAATGTGAATTATACTAGATGTTGTATCTCTTTTCTGTATTTCTTTTCTGTAATGCAATTCTCTCTGGATGACCGTATTGATTTGAACGAGAAGAAAGATGAAAAGAATGATAGATAAAAAAAAATTATGGAAAAAGAAAACGATAGATGAATCC
>NW_021429584.1:0-351 GCF_001605985.2 Dendrobium catenatum
CACCTACAACAACGGTGATTAAGATCTACAAGCACGTAGGGTATAAAGATAGCTCGATGTACGAAAAAGAACACCTCTTGCAGAATGGAAGTGATGTTTGAACATATCCGAGCTAAACTTCCCGGTGTTCCAAAATTCCTAAATTCAAGAGGAAAACAGTTTTGGTATCCACAAATATCAGAAATGACAAGTCCACTACACTGACGATCTCAAAGGGAGTTCTCTTCAAAGCAACGAACTTCAAAGTCAAAAGAAATCCATCCCCGGTGATTGAGAAAGGGGAGTCAACATCACAACTCAACGCCACCGGATCTGCAACTTTTATGCAAGCGGACAGAAGGCGTCTAACAA
>NW_021429585.1:0-2210 GCF_001605985.2 Dendrobium catenatum
AAGCCTCTAAACTCTGTCTATCCAAAGCTGCTCAAATCAACTGCCCCATTTAGGACACACGCGACTGAACTCTTGATAGGTTTGGGAATTCGATCGAATCAGGACCGTCAATAGCATTTCTCTGATCTGACATCACATTCAAATTTACTAAAAAGCAAATTGGAGTTGTCTTAGGCTGAATTGAGCTAGGTTTGATTCAAATTGACTTGATTTAGAATTGGGATTAGGCTCAATCAATTTGATCAAATCAAATCAAAGATGATTCGGGTCAAATTGAACTTGATTCGAGTTGACTCGAGCTTGAATTTGGTTCAAAGAGGTTCAATTAAATTGATCGAAGGTGCTCGAGCATATTCGAGCCAAAATCGAGGTCAACAGTTAGGAACTCAGAACTTAAGAATTTAGTATCATAAGTTTAGCTCTTCATTTGAAATAATTGGTTATTCAGATTCTGACTTTGTAGGTTGTATGGTGGATAGAAAGAGCACTTATAAAACATGTCAATTTATTGGAAATTCTTTAGTCTCTTGATCCAGTAGAAAATAAAATTCAGTAGCCCTATCTACTGCAGAAGCTGAATACATTACATTAGGAAGTTGTGTGGCACAAATACTTTGGTTGAAACAACAGTTGATTGATTTAGGATTAACTATAGGCACTATTCTAATTTATTGTGATAACACTAGTGCTATTTGTACTTATAAAAATCCTATTCAACATTCAAGAATCAAATATATTGACATAAGACATCATTTCATAAGAGATCATGTATCCAAAAGGGAAATTGAACTCACTCATGTTTATACTGAAAATCAACTTGCAGACATTTTTATAAAACCTTTAGCCTTTGATACTTTCAGTGCATTAAGAACAAGGCTTGGTGTAATCGATTTGAATGCTTGATAAAAATGTTTTGTTTTTCAACATTGATGTGTATTTTTAGTTAGTAATTTTCTGTATATCATTATGTTTTGTGATTTTTTTTTCTATATCTTGAGTTTTTGTTTTCGTTTTTATTATGTTTTTAGTGTGCTTGTGTTTTAGTTTTGATTGAGTGTTTATTTTGAAAATTTTGAGTGACAATCATCTAGGATGAAATTTTTTTGTACGGGACAAAAAATTTTCGTACGGGACGAATTGTGTCGTGTGTCAAACTGTCAGATTTTGAACCGTTTGCGTGCAATTTTTCAATTTTTTATTTTCACTTCATTTGTACGATCATCACGATCGTCCAGGACAAACTTGTTCAAATGACGGGACGATTGAATGTCAGTTAAACGGATAAGGTAGTTTTTAATGCTATATTTTGTATGTACGAATCTTTGGTTCATCCGGATGAACATATGTCGGTTCAATGCAGGGGACGATTTCAACTGTCATTAAAATAATCATAAGTTCTGATCATCCAAGACGAACATGTATTCGTCTGTACAATCGTTTTGGTCAAAAGTCTGTACGAAAGGATGCTTCGTAAGTTGTGTGATTACGAAAAACCGTTTTATTTTGGACGCATTCATTCGTCTATACAAAATTTTTTCGTACGGGACGAATCGATTTCGTACAGGACGAACGTAAAATTTCATCTATAGGAACAGTCATTTTTCAATAAATTGGAGGGCTTTTGAACTCAATAGTCATCTCTCACACATCACTTTCAAAACCTTTTAACCTTTAGATCCTTTGTAATGGTAAGTTCAAGCAAGCGACAAAAGACTCTAGCCAAGGGACCACCTAAAAACTCTTCCGATAACTTTTTTTCCAAAGCCAATGAAGAGTCTTTTTCCATATTCGTGTCCGCTAAGATCACCCCCTCTAAAATTATTATCCAGGATTAACTGATATTTCAGGTAATGAACTTGTTTGCTTCAACTCAGTTTGGTTTCATTCTCACCCTAGTTTATCTCTATAACAAAAAAACCTTTCACTATTTCCTGACGAACATGTCTTTCATCTCCGACCATTCTATCATCCGTTCCTATGTCTTTAGAAAAAAGTTGAAATCATCAAGGCTGACTTAGGAATCTTTTTGAACTTAAGGACTGAGTGAGCTAGAGCACATACCTTGACCACCACTTCTGAATATGAATGGTATGAAATTAATACAATTATTAGAGGAATCGTTTTTAACGAGCATATGCCTAAAGTATCTAGTCTCGTTTGTAATGCTCGTATTATCCAGCATGTTCTTAGAACTTCTATAATTCCTAAAG
>NW_021429586.1:0-209 GCF_001605985.2 Dendrobium catenatum
CTAAAGGAGAGATACTAATTTAGTGCAATACTCGGAGGGTGCCTCCGAGGAGTGGACGTAGGTAATGGTTTGGCCGAACCACTATAAATCTGGTGTGTTCTTTCTTTGTTTTTACTTACGCATTTAATTTTCGCACTCATTATTTTTTATGGTTGATTGTGTTTTGGTTTATGATTCATGATTTGTTTGAAAAGTTTTTAAAATACTAA
>NW_021429587.1:0-911 GCF_001605985.2 Dendrobium catenatum
TAAAATAGATATCTTTTTCAAGCAATTGACATGAAGGCTTAGTTATCTTTAAGAAATCCCTAATGAGTCTTCTATAAAAAAACATCTTATCCTAAGAAGCTTTTATTTCCCTTAATAAAAGTTAGTGGTGGCAGTATTTCTATTACTTGAACATTGGCCTTATCAACTTCTAAACTTCTCTTGGAAAATTTGTGTCCTAGCACTATGCCTACTACAACCATTAATTGATACTTATTTTAATTTAGTACGAAAGATGCTTTTTTCATATTTTTTTTAAAATAACTAATAGATACTCCAGATAAGAATCAGAAGAGGTATAAAAAATAGATAAATCATTCATGAAGATCTCAATACCTTATTCAATTAAATTTTAAAAAAATTACATCATACAACTGTTAAAAGTATCAGGGGTATTATAAAATACAAAAGCATTCCCCTTAAGGCAAATGTTTCATAAAGATTGATGAATGTAGTTTTATCTTGATCTTCTGATGGTATAAGAATTTTGTGCTATCCTAAATATTTACCTAATAAATAATAAAATGGGTGCCTTGTTAACCTAGTTAGCATTTGATCAATAAAACAAAACAAAAAATGATCATTTATTGCAACTTTATTAAATTCTCTATAATCTATACATGTCCTTCAACTTATAACCATCATTGTGGGTACCAACTTGTTCTTTTCATTGGCTACGACAGCCAAGTCGTCCTTCTTTGGCACACAATGAATATGATTAACCTATTTATTATCATAAATGTGATAAATAATTCTAGCATCAAGCCACTTGTGAATTTCTTTTTCCATAATCTTTTTCAAAATAGGGTTCAGTCTTCTTTGAGGGTCAACTTTTGATTGAAAATTTCCTTTCATCAAAAATTTGTGCATGTATAAGAATGGGCTAATCAGCA
>NW_021429588.1:0-472 GCF_001605985.2 Dendrobium catenatum
AGATGTGATCACCTCAAGGCCATTAGAAATCCTATACATGAACCAATTTGGACCTGTTAGCATAGCCAGCCTAGGTGGAAAAAAATTATGGATTTGTCATTGTAGATAACTTCACTAGGTTCACTTGGGTAAGATTCCTAGCACATAAGAATGAGTCTTTTGAGAAATTTAAGATATTCTCCACATGGATTAAAAAAAAATTAGGTTGTGAGATCTCAAGAATCTATAGTGATCATGGTGGAGGGTTTCAAAATGATAGATTTGAATCATTCTGTCAAGAGATAGGAATATAACACAATTTCTCAGCCCCTAGAACACCTCAACAAAATGTTATAGCTGAAAGGAAGAATATAAATTTGGTAGAAGCCGCTAGGGCAATGTTAGCGGAGTACACCCTTCCTAGTACTTTTGGGCAGAAGCAGTCAACACAATGTGTTATGTTCTAAATAGGGTAAATATCAGATCTAAGCTA
>NW_021429589.1:0-262 GCF_001605985.2 Dendrobium catenatum
TCCCTCTATATTTCTTTTGATCAACAGATTTTTCCTTTAGGTCATTATCCAACTGAACTGAGGAACTCATTGGTGTACTAACATGTTTAGCATTGTCCATTTCATATTTCTTGAGGATGTCCTTAATATATTTAATTTGACTAAGAAATGTCCCTTCCTCAAGTTGCTTGATGCTAAAACATAGAAAGTAATTCAAATCTCCTATTAGACTCATTTCAAATTCATTACTCATTGTATTAAAAAAATCATCACAAAGATTTTT
>NW_021429590.1:0-514 GCF_001605985.2 Dendrobium catenatum
TTTGTCTTCTCGTAGGCCTTCCTCTAGATGAGGAGGCATCAACATCGTACTTTCCAGGTGCAGATAACCTGGTCAGCAGGGTAGTGGTGTTTGTAGCCACCACAGAAACTTTTCCACCATTCATAATTCTTCTGGTGGTAAAGGCTTCAGGCTGTGACAGCCTCTCGAACACAGAAATTCTCCCGCGAGAATTTTCGACAATAGGTCGTTGTGCTGGCAGATGCACACGACGGGTAGGAGCTTCAGTAGCGGGTCGCTGTGCCGGCAGATGCGTGCGACGAATAGGAGCCTCAGAAGCTCTTGCAATGACAGCAGGAAAGTCAATGCTACCAAACTGGATGGTAGCCCCAGCATTTCCAGTTTCAATAACAGCATTTGCCAGCTGAATCCTGGCACCTCGTCCCAGCTGGACGGTCATCGGGGTGTTCTGTAGATCCATCTGCATAAATGAAAGGCAAGGGTTAGTAATCAGAATCTAATACATCACTCCGCACTTTCAAAATGCAGAGACTTG
>NW_021429591.1:0-269 GCF_001605985.2 Dendrobium catenatum
GCTTGCCTTCGTCATATGATGCTAAAATCACTGCAATTTTTGAATCTAAAGATTTGAACACTTATTCTATTGATAACCTACTTGGCTCACTCATTTCTTACGAGCAAGGGGTGAATCAAAGAAATCTTGATACAGGTGAGAAGAAGAAGGAGAAAACAGTTGCATTGAAGGCGCACAAATCGAATTCTAAATCTTCCGGGTCTGAAAGCGATGAAGTTGCCTTTATCACAAGTCAATTCAAAAGCTTTCTAAGGAAGAAACAAAAGCAT
>NW_021429592.1:0-327 GCF_001605985.2 Dendrobium catenatum
CCGATTTTTGGATTTTCATATCAATTTTGTGAACCTAAATGAGTGAAACTCAGTGTGTTGAGTTAATTAATTTTAAAAAATAGATCCATTCGACTTTAATCTCAAATCCAAACTTAAAATTCAAACGTTGACATTTTGCCCCAATTCAATTGGTGTAGCGAAAGAGTCAAGATCAACTCGTCAATTTTATGAACCACCGTGTTTGGTGTGAACTAAACACGATTGAGTTATAAAATTTTGAATAAAATCAATCAAACTTAAAATTCAAATTCAATTTCAAACACACTAATTAAAATCACTTTCTTAATTCCAGGAAATCGAACACTC
>NW_021429593.1:0-339 GCF_001605985.2 Dendrobium catenatum
TACAAAGCCCAGCAGGTCACCTAATACCTACAACTGAGATCAAAGCACGGCAATTCTATCAATATGCATGTCAGTCAATCACAATCAATCAAATCTATATCAATCAATGGTCAATGAATCAATGCAATACGGAAATCTATAATCAATAAAGCCAATCAATGCAGCAGCAGGCAAAACGATAAATCCAGCTCAATCAATCAGTACGTGAAATCTCAAGAGAATCCGTCGATCAGTCAAATCAATCGTATTGAACTAATCTATCGTATCAAAGCAAAGCTCTATTATCAAGTCGGTAAAATCAATTGGAAAAGCAATACGATAAATCAATACCAAAATCAA
>NW_021429594.1:0-259 GCF_001605985.2 Dendrobium catenatum
TGAGGTAAGCGAGCGACCCACGCCATCCTGTCTCGACTTGCGTGTCGGACCGGCAAACCACTTATACACGCTTTTCTTAGCGTGGTGGGAAGGGAACCCGGTGCGATGCGTACGACGAGGTCGGGATACCCATAAGTACCCGCTTGCGGGGAAACAACTGCTTTTTCTCTTGCAACAGGTACCGATAGAAGACCCATACACGCTTTTCTTAGCGTGGTGGGGACAAAGACTTTACACGGCCGCGGTGTCCTCGAAAGAG
>NW_021429595.1:0-257 GCF_001605985.2 Dendrobium catenatum
GGAGGGATTGTCGTACAAAGATGACTCTCATAAGACAATGCCTAAAAACTTTAGTCTCCAAATAGAAGATTTTTAACTAAGAGTTTAATTTCCCTCAACTACTTTAATCTCACGGTTTTGGATAAAATTTTATTTAATTTTTAAAGCTTGGCGACTGCCAAACTAAAGATCATAGTCTGTGGGCTCCGAAAATTCGGCCCCGGCCTCCGCTCGCTCTTCTAATTCGGCGAGGGAGTTTTAACGAACTAAGTTCCGAG
>NW_021429596.1:0-254 GCF_001605985.2 Dendrobium catenatum
ACTGTATAACAAATCACTTGAAGAAAAAAAAATGCTTGTTTGATTCACGAGGGCCTATAGTTACCCATAGCCTTCCATTAGCTGACCATTGCCCGTAACATTGGTCTGTCTTTGTGACGTCCAAGGGCCAGCAAATGCAGCGTTGTGAACCATCCAAAGCATCTTATTACCCTCACTTGAGTTATAAGCTCGCGTCAATGAGCACGGTGATTAGACATTGCAACTGAGAGGTATATATCCCATAACATTTATGA
>NW_021429597.1:0-272 GCF_001605985.2 Dendrobium catenatum
CATACCAATTTTCAAAGGGTTTGTACGCAATAGTTTTAACACTATTCATACGTGATGAAGTATAGATTGTCCGGGATGATAGAGTGTGTACAGACTTGAAAGTCAGCAGTTTTTAGACGATTTTTCATGTCTTTCCTATATAAGGTCTAGTTAAAACTATTTTGTAATCTTTTTTCTTACTCTCTTCATGTAAACTGAAGGGAGAGTGAAGGAGAGAGTGTTTGAAAGAGGATTCTTACTACTAGAGCGTGAAAGATTCACTTGGTTCTCAA
>NW_021429598.1:0-474 GCF_001605985.2 Dendrobium catenatum
TGCATGGCAAAAATCCAAAATTCATCCAATAATACTTGATCAATATTAGTGGGTTCAATTGTTGAATTGAAGGTTGAATGATTGACTTCTTTGCTTAATCCATGCCTAGTCCTTACACCCTCACTAGGTTCACCAATTATCAACTCCTTTGGGTGGTTTTTAGAAAATCTTAAATCTCTAGGCAAAGGATTTTCTATTTCTAAATTTTCTTCTAATCCTTCTTCCAAATTTATCTTTTCAATCTTTTGGGAGTTATCCTGAATCTCATCTTCTTCAATTTTTGCCTTTTCAAAATTTCCAATTTCATAAAAAACAACATGTGTGATCTCTTCAATTTTCAAAGTTCTTTTATTGAACACTCTAAAGATTTTCCAACACTTGAGTATCCAACAAAAATTCCCTCATCTGATTTTAGATCAAATTTTCTTAAGGCAAAATTCTCATTATTATGAATGAACACCTTGCATCCAAAAA
>NW_021429599.1:0-420 GCF_001605985.2 Dendrobium catenatum
GAGTGATAGGGACATTCTAGTTGGAGATTTTATAATTGAGGAAGTGGAAAGAGTGCTGGATCAATTGGGCGGTAATATCTCTTAGGGCGAGGATGGAATTTCATACTCATTCATTAAGGCTTATTAGAACATCATAAAATCTGATTTTTTGAAGGCATTAAATCAATTCCTTTGCTATGGGCAGTCGAACAAAGAATGGAAGGAAACACTGATTGTGCTAATACCAAGGGTATCAAATCCTCTTATTCCTTCTAACTATAGACCAATAAGTCTATGTAACTCTGTATACAAGGTAGCGACATGGGTGTTATTCAACATGTTAGTTGAGGTTACTCCAAAGCTTATTTCAAAGGAGCAACCGGCATTCATCAAAGGGAGGTCATTATCATATCATGTATTGGTGGCGCAGGAAAATTTCCA
>NW_021429600.1:0-1145 GCF_001605985.2 Dendrobium catenatum
TTCTTTTGGTATAACATGAAGGTCAACAAATGCCCCCCAACAAATGTGGTACCCGTCTAGAGCGAATCACGTTTGTTGTAAGCTGATTGACCCTGTGGATCTCTATATATTTATTCTAGATGTCACACAAGGGATTTCATTTAGTGGATCTCCAAAATTTTATTTGGATGTCACACTACGATTTTCCTTTAGTGGATCTCCAAATTTTTGCTTGAATGTCACACTACACTTTTCATTTAGTGGATCTTCAAAATTTTTCTTGGATGTCACACTAATCTCTTTATCTTCTTGACTCTTTTAGATGTATCCATAGATGGTTGAGATACTGATTTCTTTCACCCGGTGCTTTAGACATTGATGGAAGATTATTTTATTCGTCTTTGTTGACTTGTTAGGTGATTTTTGTACCCTCGGTCCTATGCTTCTAGCTTTGGCGGGCTTGTTGAAGGAGTAGATGCCGATGACCTAAACCCTTATGTTTGCATTAGGTCAGTGGCGAAAAGTCATCGGTCCAGAGCTTTGTGCATAGCAGACTTGTTGATGATTGAATCCACTTAGTTCAGCCTAGGGCTTTTCACGAACTTTGGGATAATTTTCTTCGGTCTTTTGCTTTGTGCTTTGATGGACTTGTTGAAGAAAAATTTCTTCAATCCTCGCTTTGTGCTTTACGGATTTGTTGAAGGATTTGTAGGTTCTGAATTCAGTTGATAGTATCGAACGTAGGTAGTATCTTGATCCTTAGCCACTTGAGAAGACTTTAATCTGAATCACTTGAGTTCATCAGATTGGGAGGGCTAGAATTTGATAGCTCTTCGTCCTCTAGTTGCTGAGATGGGGGTTCCTCTACTGCGGCCTTTCTTATGACTTATTGAGTAGATGGAGCTACCAGCGATCCGGTTATATTTGAGCTCGTTGGATCCGACCTTTTACACCCATCCAGGCTTCAGACTTGAGCTATGGGAATTGCGCATCCCAATGCTGATTTTACTGAAGTTGACAAATTTGGAGTCATCATTCATGGTTTTAGATTTTGGAGCCTACGAACATTAGGTGATTGCTCGAGACTCATCTTTCTACTAAAACTTTGATTCTCCAGTCACTTGGGAGGATTTTGTAGACTACGATCACTTGAACTTGTCGAGTCA
>NW_021429601.1:0-233 GCF_001605985.2 Dendrobium catenatum
GTGTTGGGTTGATGGGAACTCAATAGCACCTTGATTTTGATTCAATTTGGTTAAGATCAAAAGATGGATCAAGGGAGGCCTCTTCTTGGTCACTTGGGTCAAGCCATATGGCTAACCCAAGTGAGCCCAAGGCTTGGGTCACCAAGAGGGGTCTCTTGGGTACCCAAGGGGTCATCCCATACATTCAAAGTACTTTGAATGGACTTGATTCAAAAATTTGAAAGAGGAAGGGT
>NW_021429602.1:0-245 GCF_001605985.2 Dendrobium catenatum
ATTCCTATTTTTGTAACTTTTTTGGAATGTTGTAGGGCATTAGAAAAAACTGCATCAAGCAAAGCTTTCCTTCCTAATCTATTTTGTTCAGCTATTTATTTATGTTGGAAATCCATAAATAAATCTATTCATGGTGATAAGGAGGATAATAATCTTAGTATTGCAGCAAATTTAGTTGGATTAACTTCCATTTCTCTATATAAAAGATATAAATCGAGCATCTCTAGTGCTAATCAACCGGTTCA
>NW_021429603.1:0-240 GCF_001605985.2 Dendrobium catenatum
GTGTCTTCTTACTTTTCTGCACTCTGTGGATGGATTGCTGTGTTTGGCGACTAGGTTACCCTTAGGTTAGGAGCGATCTGGATGTTCACACAGTTTTCTGCAGGTGGCCACGTTCATGCAGGACAATAAAAGGGGGCTAAATCAATAAAAAAATTATTATCAATTGTTATAATTGCTTGCACAGGTGCTTCAGCTGCTAAAGCTCCCAAATAAAAGGAGCGTGGCCAGTGTGTTTACTTA
>NW_021429604.1:0-236 GCF_001605985.2 Dendrobium catenatum
ACCTTTCCACCTTGTGGATCCACTCATCCACATTTCCTTCTTCGAAGACAGGCATTTTCAGCTTCCTGGCCCTCGTGTCCATCCCGTATGCTCTGTTCCCCCCATGGCCTCCTCTGTCCCAGGCAATGGGGTCTTCCCAAGTTCCTCTTTTTCCATATCGGGGCTCATCCTCCCTCCTCGGCCGTCGATAGCCATCTTTCCCTCGCGCTCCGCCATGGTGGTTATGGATCCCCCAT
>NW_021429605.1:0-491 GCF_001605985.2 Dendrobium catenatum
TGGGGGAACAATTTTTGTGAACTGATCGTACGGGACGAATATAGTTCGTACGGGACGATCATGTCAATTAAGCCCTAGGAAGAGCAATGGATTGAACAGGCGGGGAGAAAATTTTTCTAAGTCCTAATCGTCTAGGACAAATTTTATATTCATCCTGGGACGAACGTCTCTGGATTCTCACATTGCATTATTCATCCAGACGAAAAGCATGGTTCGTACCTGGACGAAACTCTATGTTTGAGATCATACATGAAGAAATGAACCTTCGTCCCTGGACGAAACTCTCTATATAAATCGTCCCAGGATGAAACACGTTCGTCCCAGGACGAAACACGTTCGTCCCAGGATGAACTGAACCGACTTAGCACAGTTGGTTACGTCCTGCAAAATTTTGGGAACCGATCTATGAAATAACCGTTTCGTACGGGACGATGACCGTGTACTAACACAGTTCGTACCAATATACATTAGGATCATTTTTGACACTTTAA
>NW_021429606.1:0-286 GCF_001605985.2 Dendrobium catenatum
TAAAAATCACTGAACATCGTTTGGATCTTCAAATCACCAATCTTAAACATACAAACGAATTTTTACAAGTTAACTTAAAGGCTTTGAATGAAAACAAAAAACCAACTTCACTTGAAGAATTTTGCAATCCATCACAACAGCATGAATCATTCAAACCCCCAAGCACTGCATGCATCACCAACTTTAAGAAGAGGCATCACCACCCACATACATTAGTGAACCCATTTCCCGATGTTAGGTGCTTCTCTTGTGGCATGCTAGGTCACATAGCCCGCACATGCACGAT
>NW_021429607.1:0-444 GCF_001605985.2 Dendrobium catenatum
AAATGGAGATGAAGAGGAAATTGAAGATGAATTGGTACATATTCCAAATGAAATAGTGATAGAATATTCAAATAATGAAGCTTAAAAAGATTCATTAATACGTAATGTTTTTTCCTTCCTATGGGAAAATTTTTTATCATCAAAATACATTATGGAAAGGTCAATGCTTTCCATTAAAAATGAGTATGTTGATAAGCTAAATCAAAATGTTATTAATATTTTTTCAGGGGATGAATTTTCTTATTTTAGCTTTTAAAGTGTCACTGATGATTGTTATAATCTTTATCAAATTGAATTTCTAAATTTATTTACACTAAATGGATTTCCTCCTCACTGTCTTGTTCCCAAGATAAATTATCAAATAATGCTACTAAGAAATTTAGAACTTTCAAATGGTTTTTGCAATGGAACACAAATGATTTGCAAATCATTTAAAAATAATGT
>NW_021429608.1:0-285 GCF_001605985.2 Dendrobium catenatum
TTTCTTGTCTATTTCTTCTTCACTTTTTGTTGTTGTAGAAATTGTTGTGTTTGTATGTTTTGTTTATTATTGTGGTTGTATGTTTTATTTTGTTTTGATTATTTAGTTTGCATTTTAATTTTGTATTTGACTTTGTGATTTTGTTAAAAAAATTTTAAAAATAAAAAATATTGTTCTTTGCTTCAAAATTGCTCCTTATTTTCATGTATTCATCAATTCAGAGGGAGTTTAGGAGATTTGTTTAAATTAAAACCATACAAATAATAATTGTTTTGCCATCATCAA
>NW_021429609.1:0-824 GCF_001605985.2 Dendrobium catenatum
TCCTGGACGATCCTGGAGCAGATTTTGATATTACATAAGACGCCCCATTCGAGAAATTCATTCAGAAGATAACACCACTCCACGATATCTTAAAAGTACGACCAGTCCCATTATGATCAACATGGCCCTGTAAGAAAGTTGAGATAAACGCACACTATATATCATCAAAATATCAATCAACTCGGGAGATGGTGGAAACCGTTGACCCGCTCGCAAACTAAATTCATACACTATCACATATCTCGGGGGAGGAGAACATGAACAATCAAATTTTGTCGGAACCTTCATCATCAGATCATTAGGAAAATGAAATTTTTTTCCTAAAAGCAATGAAAGAATTGTCAGTGATGGTGGAAATAATATCATCAGTCTTTGCCGCCTTGTGTGTCTTTCTTAAACCTTCAGATCGGGCAATAAGGTGATCTTCTTTGGCTGGGAGATTTCTTGTGGATGTGTGATCGCCCATTTCAACTCCTATACTAAAGATAAACGTTAAATTTGAGTAGGGAAAATCACCTATAGAAGATAATGGAAAACCTTTAGAGTAGGAAGAAAAATGGTGGAGAAAAAAGGGAAAAAAAAGAGAGGAAATTTTCAACTTCTGTACAAGAGGAGGGGCGCTGAGTTAAGTCGAAAAAGTCACCTATTAAAAACAACGGAATGGCTCAACTGTTAGAAAGCCAAAATGATAAGAGAAGAAGGTGCAAGTTCCCCCCTGGCCCTAGGGAACCAAATGTTAGAGCTGCAAGCGAACCAAACGTTCGACAAGCTACTCGTTGTTTGGTTCGATTAAAGCTCGTTTGTGATCGTTTAATTAACTAAAC
>NW_021429610.1:0-930 GCF_001605985.2 Dendrobium catenatum
TGATCAGTTATAGGTATTTTTGTACTTTTTGATTTTTATATAGTCATGGCTTTTCTTCTTTGTTCTTTCTGTCATCCATGTACTGTATTTATAGATGATTGTTTTGAGGAACAAAAAAATATAGATAATTTTTTCCGCTGCATTTGATGTTTCATAGTAGCTCTGTGTGTCTATTTTTTAGTTGAAATATTTGGAAGAATCAGTTCAGAAGCAAATTCCAAAGCCAGATCCTGGTTTGTTTGTTTGGCTGGTCGCGGCCTGGTGCGGTCGGGATCCGTCCCGGTCGGGTTGTGACAAGCTTTTGGTGGTATCAGAGCAATGGTTTTAGAATTTGGATTGTGTAAGACAGAGCTATAGGAAGTGATCTGTAAGTGAGTCTGTCTGTGATAGTTTTGGTTTGTTTGGCTTTTTATTGTGTTGTTTTTGTGATAGTTTTTTGGATTTTTCTGGATTTTCTGTATGGATCAGCCAGACCCAAACATGACTGATGGGCAGAGTGCCAGTCAGGAAGCTCCAGTGGGGAGTACAGCTCCAGATACATTGTCTCAGTTTGCTACGCTAGTTGCTCAGATGATGAGTGAGAGTCACAGTAGAGCTTCTACTATCAGATATGATGACATTGATAAAGATCTGCAGATATTTTTGAGGTTGAAACCTCCGAGGTTTGAGGGCGCTGTTGAGCCCAGAGCAGCTGAGGAGTGGCTGAGGAGGATAGATAAGACTTTTGACGGCATGCAGTGTCCATCAGACAGGAAGGTACCGTTGGCTATTTTTCTGTTAGATGGAGAGGCTGAGCACTGGTGGGTAGGCCAGCATAAGGCCAAATTTCAGGGCAGATTGAACTCTTTGATTACTTGGGAAAAGTTCACTGAGGTGTTCCGAGACTGGTTCAATCCCCCTTCTGCACGACAGTAGATGCAGGAGACCTTT
>NW_021429611.1:0-363 GCF_001605985.2 Dendrobium catenatum
TCATTCTTCCCACATGACCAAAAATCATAAACCGCCTCCTATACAAAATGATGGTTCAAAGTGATCAAACAAGGTAACAAAGGCTGATGAAGGTGGTCAGGCTAAACTTTGTTGGAGATAATATAAATGAATGCTATCAAGGGCATATAACAAACAACTTGATGGAGAAGATCGAACACAATGTTGAATGTAACAATCCAGCGGCTTTTCCATCCAAAAGAAATATTTTTTTGGATGTAAATTTTTTTATGAAATATTTTTTTGGATGTAAATGTTGATTCTCATTTATATTATGAAATATATTTTTTTATTATGTAAATTTTTTTTATTATGAGATTATATAAAAAAGATTATCATTTTGAG
>NW_021429612.1:0-247 GCF_001605985.2 Dendrobium catenatum
GCCGGACCACCACCGAAGCCTCGCCGGAGTTTCATTGTACCACTGTCTTAAGGTCCAACGTTCAATCCATATGTCCTGTTGAAGACCCGACGTCCTGCTTAAGGCCCGACATTTAGTCCCTACGTCCTGCTGAAGACTCGACGTCCCGCTTAAGGCCCGACGTTCAGTCTCTACGTACCGCTGAAGGCCTGACATCCCGCTGAAGGCCTAACGTCCTACTCAAGGCCAGACCATCAACACCTGATCT
>NW_021429613.1:0-242 GCF_001605985.2 Dendrobium catenatum
CCACCGTTAAACCTCCTTCATTAGCTTCCTCAATCTGGAACATTAAGATGTCTTTCTTCAGTTCATCTCTTAATAAATTCAGATCACGACATTTGTTCCTATTCCAGTAGTGCAAAGCTTTAACAGCTCTCTTCAGCTTCCTTTGGAGAATTTTAGCATTAGAACCATGATCCATTTTCTTCCAAGCATTTAGAATAATGTTCCAAGTGGCTGGATAAGTCTTCCATGTATCTTCAAATCTA
>NW_021429614.1:0-1048 GCF_001605985.2 Dendrobium catenatum
AATAATTCACTCAAATCATCTCTAATATTTTTTTAAAACAAATTTAGATTATTAATATATTTGTTTGTCAATATTTTTATTATCCAATGATAATGCAAATAAATATTGACTATGCTATTATATCTTCTTTATAAGATTATATTTTCTTTAGTCGGAGTAATCTTCTCTCACCCACAAAATTAACATGAAAATCTTTACAGTTTTTTGAGGAATTAAATCTATTTAAATATGCCAGTTGCACTTTTGTAAATATATAAGTGGGCTTCACTTGTGACCTGTTTAACTTTTTCAAATTTTGCCAGAAATATATCCCTTTACTCATTTCAATAGAGTTGAGTTATACAATCAAATAAAAATGATGAAGGATTCTGAATAACATTGATCTGAATTAAAAAAAATAAAAGATAAAAAGTGCCCATTAAACTATGATGGTGTCTTCATCAGCACTGTACTATGACGGGATCCAAGGGTGCAGAGGTGTTTCTGTTGCAGCTCTCAGGTCCTATTGATATCACCCTTCATGCTGAGCTTGCAGAAACAAGCATGGGATTTAGTTAACAAACCTTAGCAGTTGGATTTATTTGAATCAGAGGAAGGAATGGAGGAGGAAACAAACCTTAACAATGATTCTGAAGTAAGTCAGAGGGTAATTTCCCCTGGGAAAGAACATTTCAATAAGATCTTCTAATACCAACTGAGCTAGAGAGATTGCTCAATAATTCCAATTTTTGAAGTGATAATAAAATAATAAAATAACAACAACAATATCGTTAATGTTATAAGCTGTTTAAAATTTTGCTGATAGCTTCCTAAACAAATGTGTTTAAATTGAATTTCAATTGAATTCCTTAAGCTTTTTCAATTTTATTTCCTCTCTTTCAATTCCTTAAAACCAAAGTAAGACTTCGTTTGGGATGGCTTTCTTACTAGTTCTTAAAACTGTTTTTTTTTTTTTTACAAATTTTTTAATTTTTATCATAAAAAGCTGCTTTAAGAAGCAGTAAGAAAGTCATCCTAAACAAAACCTAAGCCTAATTATTTATAACCA
>NW_021429615.1:0-211 GCF_001605985.2 Dendrobium catenatum
GGATGTCTTCACCTCTTTGGAATTCAAATTGGATTAAACATCCAAATCTCAAATCATTTCAAATAAATTACAACCTTTACTGAATTGAATTTACATTAATTGAAATAAAAAAAAAATCTAGACTCGATCCTGCAAGATTATCCTAATAATCAGCAGTTGTATATATTCTCAAGAAGTTATAATATGAAAATTGAAATGCATTTTTTTTAGC
>NW_021429616.1:0-217 GCF_001605985.2 Dendrobium catenatum
CTTGGCATTGGAAATTTGAACTTGACAGTGATTTTATTGATGGATCGACTGTCCATACACATCCTCCAACTACCGTCTTTTTTTGGTACTAGAAGAGCCGGCACGGCGCAGGACTCAAGCTCGGCTGAATCAATTGCTTCTCTAGCATCTCGTCTACAATCTGTTGTAATGCTAAGTGCTCATTAGGACTCATTCTGTAATGTGGTAAGTTCGGCAA
>NW_021429617.1:0-325 GCF_001605985.2 Dendrobium catenatum
TTATTATTTTATGTATAGTTATCTCCTAACATTTTTTTGGAAGATTTATTTTTGCTCTTGTGTGTACTAACATTTCAGGAAATTCGAACTCCAAACTATGAAGACTTCAAATCAAATTCAACATACAATCCTTTGCAAATTAAAGTTTTAAAATGTTCTTTGAATTGAGAGGGAGTGATTGTAATTGAGTGAATAAAAACACACACACACACACACACACTTAAGGAGATCTTACAAAATTTGTACTGATCGAATGGGACGAACCTAGTGTTAAGTTAGTTGCGATTTACACGCTTTACATTTTTGCAACTTATGTAGTTTTGAT
>NW_021429618.1:0-469 GCF_001605985.2 Dendrobium catenatum
AAAACTCATTCTAGTTTGAAGTTGGAACTTTTAAATTGACAAAAAGAGCATGAAATTTTTCTCAAATATCATTCTATGATCGATTCAAATCACAAGTCTCTACTTGATGAATTTGATGATTTAAACAAAAACCATTCGGAATTAATTGATGAGCATGATGCATTAAACGCTTCACACACTTCACTCAAATCTGATTTAAAGAAATCTAAGAAAATAGAGCGCAACTTGAGGATTGATACTAATGCTTTGGAAGATACTAACTTGAGGCTTAAAGATGAATTGGACTCAATTAAGATAAATTGGATAATACCCACTTTTGATCTACAATCAAAACCTAGGAAGAGGCGTTATAACACTAATCATTTAAGAAATCCTTTTCCTGGAGTTAGATGTTTTTTGTGTGGCATGCTAGGACACATCTCACACACTTGTACTGTTCACCGTAGTACACATTAGGTGTGGAGACCAA
>NW_021429619.1:0-207 GCF_001605985.2 Dendrobium catenatum
AAAAATATTGTGATTGACAAAATTAAAATGATTCTACTAATATTTATTGTTGATTACAAGTGATGCTCTTCCTTGGGATGAAGTCATTTGCTCGGTGTAGTAAATACACATCATATAGAGTACATTTACATGTTAGGAGTTGGAATAATTCAATAATAGAGAGTTGTTCTAAAAAAAGTGTTGGCTTATTTGTTTGGTTGGTAAGAT
>NW_021429620.1:0-235 GCF_001605985.2 Dendrobium catenatum
GATTAGTTGCTAAGGGGTATAATCAAATTGAAGGAATAGATTTTGAGGAGACTTTTGCCCCTGTAGCTAGACTTGAAGCAATTAGGGTTTTACTTGCCTTTGCTTATTTTAAAGGTTTTAAAGTGTTTCAAATGGATGTCAAAAGTGCCTTTTTAAATGGGGTAATTGAAGAAGATATTTTTATAGAACAACCTCCAAGTTTTGAAAATTCTAAATACCCTAATCATGTTTTCAA
>NW_021429621.1:0-210 GCF_001605985.2 Dendrobium catenatum
TATGATTATCATAAGACCACAGTGGTAACACCTACCCTAATTAGGTAGGACCCTGTGCGAAGTGGAGGTAACACTGCCACATTCATAGGACTACTCTGGCAGCTCAGAGCAATTCATGAATGGGAGGTAGACTGCCAAAAGAGAGCAGCCGGGGGCGATCTCTTCTCAGAAAGACTCAAGCCCAAAAAGTAGTGATGGTTACACCTTAAA
>NW_021429622.1:0-277 GCF_001605985.2 Dendrobium catenatum
CATCCAAACAATGAAGTCCCTTTCAAACTACAAGTTATGTTCAAGGATAATGAAGATTGTGTGACCTCTAGCATCATTCACTCACAAATGATAGTGAAGGGTCATGCAAATTGTTTGGCTTGAAAGATCCACAAAGAGCATGAATGATTGTGACAATTCATACACAAGCATATGCTAAGAACTTGTGGGCTTTGATGTAATTTGCTTGAAGTGATTTCATCCAAATGAACTTCATGCAATCAATACAACTCAAGTGAAGGCGATAAATGTCACAACA
>NW_021429623.1:0-438 GCF_001605985.2 Dendrobium catenatum
TGCTTCACTATTCAAACCCTATTTTACATTTTAGATCTTGATAGGTTTCAATTTTATTTTACTTAATTATGTTGTGGATTGTTTTCCAAAAGTATGTGGCGAGCCTTGCAAAGGCGTTGGCATATTGCCATAAAAAGCATGTGATACATAGAGACATCAAGCCAGAGAATTTATTGCTAGATTATGAGGTATGAAATTGTTTTTTAATCCCTTATTATGAACTTTTTCACTTTGCTACAACTTTTTGTTAGTGTTTATTCTTAACAGAGATTGACATTTTGCAATGTTCTATATAAATACTAGCATTTTATATAGATTTTTCACCATTCATACAAAATGATTTGACTCATTTGCTTGCAAAAGATAGTTTTTTCAAGTTTGATTTCAATGGGATATTTTGATGATCTACTTTTGGGCACATCGGGCAGTGATTTAGCA
>NW_021429624.1:0-204 GCF_001605985.2 Dendrobium catenatum
CGACACGCCACGAATCTCCTGGAATAAGCCTTGGACGAGTTGGGTAGTGAGCTCGCCGGAAGATCGCCGGAAGCAGCTTTGACCGGAGAGATTTGGGTAAGGAAATGTTAAGGAAGTCCAGTAGAGCTCGAACGAACAAAGAGTTCAGCTGGAGGAGCTCTAGGAAGGTGAGAGAGTATTCAAGTTAGAATGAAGCTCTCTAGG
>NW_021429625.1:0-261 GCF_001605985.2 Dendrobium catenatum
CGAGACGTTCAGTTTGACTATAAGTTTGCTGAAATTGGAGTTGAGATGATCTCTGAAATAATTTTTGAAGTTTTCAACTTTATTATGCGTCAAGATTCGTTCCCGATCAAGATAATTTTTTGATGATATATCAAAGGCAAAGAAAAACGAAATGTAATGTATCACATTTTTATCTATTTTTTTGAGATAAATCGTTCTTGCCGAATTTTGAATGAGAACCATTTATACTACTCCAAAGCTTGTTTGAGCATTGTCGTCTCC
>NW_021429626.1:0-212 GCF_001605985.2 Dendrobium catenatum
TTAATTAAAAACTTCAAACGAAAGGGCTGACAACAAAGAGCTTGCTGAAAGCTCTTAGAAGTTAAAAGCCACCGAGACAAACTATTGTTCTGTACCAAGAAAGACTTTCACCACAGCCATTTTCCCTGTGTTTCTATGATCTTGATCCTTTATTATCAAAAATTAGAACTATTTCTTTTTTTGTCTTTTGCGGTTTGTTCAATTTGATTCTT
>NW_021429627.1:0-271 GCF_001605985.2 Dendrobium catenatum
CTCAAGAATTTCTCTATAGCTCTCTCCCTTGGAATCCTTCTCTAACCACGTTCACCTCCTCTGTAATTCTTACTGAAAAAAGACTTGATTGACATCTAAAAACGGGCTCCAAAAACCTCTGATTTCAAAAGTAGATGTTACTGTTCGTACAGTACGATTCCACATTGTACAGTATGATCTTCATAAACAGACGTCGTCCTGGTACGAAGGTGTATGAACAGTTCAAAAATAATTCATACTGTACGATATAATATCGTACAGTACAATACAA
>NW_021429628.1:0-522 GCF_001605985.2 Dendrobium catenatum
TATTTAAAGAAAACGATACGTTCGTCCTGGACGAAAAAACTTCGTCCTGGACGAAAATCATCGTTCGTCTGGACGAAACTATTTCGTACAGATGATCAGATTCGTCCAAAATGTAACGGCTTTTCATAATCAACACAACTTACGATGCGTCCCTTCGTACAAACTTTTTGACTTGACCGATCGTACAGACAAAAATTTCTCGTACAGACGATCAAAAAGTTAATTCATTTTAATGTCTGATGAAAACCGTCCCCTACAATGAAACGACATCTGTTCGTCTGGACGAACAAAAAATTCATACAGATGAAATCCATATTTAAAACTGTCTTATCCACTCAACCGCTGCATTCAATCCTCTCGACGTTTGAGAAAGAAAAAAAATTTCGTCCTGGACGATCGTCAGATCGTACAGACGATCTAATTAAAAATTGCTCTCAAAACAGTTAAAATTCTCGCAAACTGTTCTTTCTCACATCGTCCAGTATGAAACAAAATTCGTCCCAGACGATTTCCTCCAATTTT
>NW_021429629.1:0-312 GCF_001605985.2 Dendrobium catenatum
ATTTGCCTAAAAGAGTGTGACAATTGAGATGTTCTGAGGAAGGAAGAGGCATAAAGTGGAATGATCATTGCAAGATGAGCTGACAGTCTTATGAATATGCACTTTTCTCTAGTTGAGCAAAGAGAGCTTTAATGGAATGATCGCTCAGGGAGAGAGAGTTACCAGGATGGTGTTCTAGGCATATGGAAAGTGTTGAGGTTCTTATGTGATAAGGAAACCTTGATCAACCTCATACCAAGGGTAAGGTCCATGACATGTGTGACATTCAGGAAACTAAATTAGGATATAAACATGGAATATAAGTTTCTTTAT
>NW_021429630.1:0-2392 GCF_001605985.2 Dendrobium catenatum
GGAGTGTGAAGAGTTCACAAGGTTACTCAAAGGTAAGGATCTCTTTGTATTTTTGCTGATTACTCTTCTTTTCTTCATTCTAGTTGCTCGTGAGAATATCTTTTGAAGAAGATCTGGTACTTTGCCGACACTTGGAGAGTATGAAAGGATGACAGTTCCCTGCCGACATTTGGGGAGTGTGAAAAGACGATGTTTCTCTGCCGACACTTGGAGAGTGTGAACAGACGATGATTCTCTGCCGACACTTGGAGGGTGTGAAAGGACGACGGTTCTCTGCCGCACCGGGTATTGGTCAAAGAGAGGTTTTGTAAAGGCTTATCCGCATGGTTGTGGTGGCAAAAAGAGAGACACTTTGGTAATAGTGCAATACCTGAAAATGGAGTCTTCAGGGAGTGGATGTAGGTCGTGTTTGACCGAACCACTATAAATCTGTCTTTTAATTTCTGTTTTTATTTACTGCAAGTTATTTTTCTGTGATTGAAAAGTTATTTTAAAACTTTAATCAACTTGCTACAAGAATCAAAGGTTTTCAAATTTAAAATTCAAGTGAAATTTTTAAATTACCAATTCACCCCCTCTTTTGGTTAGCCTTGGAACATTAGTTTAAGTTTAACAACCTAACAAGATTCAACATAATCTACATTGAAAAACTTATCAAAATATCTCATACACCTTTATTGAATATCCACTTCCAATAAAAACACACTTTTTTAATCTTCATACTTAATGCCCTGCACCTGAACCACATCCTTACTTCTCCTATCTCTTTGCTCGACCAACTTATATATATATATATATATATATATATCTTTCGCTCCCCTTAATATCTAATCTATGATATAAATCACTAAAAATAAAATTTTTTGCATCACATATTGTTATCTTAGACTCCATACGAGTCTCTTCATATCTTTCACAATTTTAATAGTTCAATGTGAAAGCAAGAGAGAAAAAAGATGCAAGCAACTTATGGTTGCAGTCTAAAAAGGAAAGCATAAAAGAAATTTGCCCAAATCATACATAAATCCATTGAAATAATTTGGAATAGTGTGAAGTTGTTGGTAAGGGAAAGGGGATTTTGCTGGAAGAAAATCTGGAGGTTTTTGGTTCAACTGGAACGGTCCTGTTGGCTAAGGGAGTTACGGCGATCTCTCCATCGTCAAATTCTAAGAATGAAGTAAATAAAATGTCCAATGCAGTGGAAAGAAGTTCTATTTGTTGTGAGAAAGAAGGTTCTCTACTAAAAGGAACGAATGAGTCCAATGATTCTAATGTTTCTGGAATAAACAAAGTCCTGGTCACGGAAGGTATTACACACTCTGATCTGGAAGAGGTTCGTAAATGCATAAATGACAATCTTGCCAGATGCGATGAAGTTAATGTTGAAATGCCTAATCAACCCATATTAGGAAATCAACCGAATTGCTTGGGACAAAAAGATTGGAATATCAGAGTATGCTGATCTAGATTTGAAATTGTATCATGTATATGTTATTGTGAATATCTAATTTCAATTACTTTCATGTATCATTATTATTAGGTTGTTACGTAGAATTACTAATAATTTAGATTGTTAAATATCTCTTTCCATATTTGTTATTATATAAATTATTACCTGGTGATGAATTGTCCTATTAATTTCTTTATCATTAGATTCTTATGAGTTCGCATGGAATTTATATGTTGGTTTCTCTATTATTATGTGTTAAACATTTTCCTTTATGTTCGTTACGATGCTTGGGAGGTTGGATTGAATTCTCCTGTTTCGTGTTCTAGTGATCCTGTACCATCTATGTATAGTCTGTGCTTTATTACGTAATGGCTCTCTTGGTTTGTCCAGACTGGCAACAACTTGATTTTGTGGGTAATTGATTAGGATGGATCACTAAAGTTTTAATCCTGTTTTACTCGGTCTATTATGTTATTAGGACTTTACTTGTTTGTGTATTCGATGTTGTTTATTTTATCTCTCAACTTATCCCTTTTTTGTTTTGTCATTTGTTTTGGTGTTTATTTGTTTAGAATATAATCATATTGTTGTTTATTATTGCGTTTTTTTTCTCATTTGTGTTATTGGTAAGCCTTATGGTATCAGATTGATAATTATGTATCAGATCTAGAAGTAGAATTTGTTGCGAGGTCGTATGCTGTTTGAATTTGATTCTATTAGGATGCAAAGTCTGTACCAACAGTGTGTATGTGGTTTAGATAGGAGCATAGTAGAACAATTCTATCAGTAAAAATTGACGTAATTTTGAAATAAGAATTTCTATCTTATGTTTGTTTGCTTTTTGATTGGTTTGTATAATATTGTTTATTGATTCCATGTTAAAAATTAGTACTGTGTCTTCTATTATATTCTATTCATGGATTGAGCAAGGTGCAAGATTAA
>NW_021429631.1:0-566 GCF_001605985.2 Dendrobium catenatum
ATCTTCACTGTTTTATATATATATATATATATATCTCATGTTGAATAATTAGGATAATTAGCAATTATCATAGTAATTAGGAATCATTGAAATCCTAATAAAGAGCTTAATTTTATGCTCGTTTTTGTTTTTCTTTGCTTCTATTTTATTTTTTGCAGGAACTCGTTGTTGGCTGCTTGGTTGCTGGAAGCTTTGGGACTTCTACTGACTGATTTTTTATTTTGGTTTTGGTTTGTTTTTTATAATTAGTTGAATTCTGAGGCTCATACATTTTGATTCAAATTAATGTTGTATTTTAGATAACTTTGGAATCTTTAAGGACATGTAACTTTGTTTTGTTTTTAACTCGTAGGCCCTCCCATGAGTTTAAACTAAAAAAAAAAAGGACTTGCAGTGGTATCTAAACATTGTGTATATTAATCTATAACACCAGTTTAATAACTGATGCGAAAATCTTATATTTTTAGCAATGTTTGTTGAAAGCTCTTTTCTTTTTTAGCTATCGAATTTTCTTTTTTATTTATCTATCTTTTTAGATTTTATAGTTATCTTTATACCACTCTTTT
>NW_021429632.1:0-225 GCF_001605985.2 Dendrobium catenatum
CTGGATGTGAACTGCAGGGAGATGAGGGGCTGGACGTGAACTGCAGGGAAAAATAAAGGGCTGAATGTGAACTGCAGGGAAAAATAAAGGGTTGAATGTGAACTGCAGGGAAAAATAAAGGGCTGAATGTGAACTATCTATGAGGAGGGAGGCTTGAACGTGTCGTGTATGAAAGGAGGAGGCTTGGATGTTTTTTTGGGTTGAGGGAGAGGGAGAGTGGGTGGT
>NW_021429633.1:0-268 GCF_001605985.2 Dendrobium catenatum
TTTTATTTTTTAAACATTCATAATATGTATTTTTTTTGAAATTTTTATTAACGTGAATTTAATGTACATACAATAAAACTAGTATCTTTCATATTATCTGTAGAAGACGTTTTTTATTTAAATATTTTTATTTATAAACTTCTTTCTTCATGTAACTAAAATTTATAGTATTTCATTTTGTCTGACTTTTTTATTCTTTAATTTTTACTCAACTACGTTTAGTATATGTGTAACTATTAATAAGAAAAATTCTTGTGTTAATTATATT
>NW_021429634.1:0-269 GCF_001605985.2 Dendrobium catenatum
GGTAGAAGTTCGACGTCTTTGGTGGCAGAGGAGAACTACGGCTTCACTTGGGCGGAGTTTCGGCACCAGGAGGGAACTTTGTTGTTAATTGGGAAGGATTTCAGCATCACATGGAAGTTGTGCAGAATTCCTACGTTTCCTGAAAATCCGGCAGGAAGAGCTCCGGCGGTGGTCGAAGAGGTGAGGAATCTCCTTTTTCCCCTTTCTCCTCTTCTTATTCTCTCTCTTCACTTGAGTCCCTTTGGTGTAGAATGAGGGCTCTATTTTTA
>NW_021429635.1:0-251 GCF_001605985.2 Dendrobium catenatum
AAAAAAAAAAATTATTAGAGTCCTTTAAATACCTCGATCTAATTCTAAGATAGTATTTTACTTTATTTTTCATTTCATCTTAAAATTTAAAAACTAATAAACGATGTTGAGTACATAAACTTTCACTCAGAATAATTTTATAATATTTGTAATCTAAGTAATCTTTTTTTATAAGAAAATAATCAATTTGAATCTTAATAAAAATATTATTATGAGTGATAAGATACTTCTCTCTTTTCTTAAATAGGATA
>NW_021429636.1:0-360 GCF_001605985.2 Dendrobium catenatum
ACTGTCGCCTCTCACGACATAAATAACTCCTCTCCCATTCAGTTCTTAGAGGCATATACAGACGCACACAGAAACCTAAAAAAAAAAAAAAGGTTTCTCAGAACGGAAAGAAACTGCAAGGGAGAAAAGGGTTTGCTACAGACTTCTTCCTCCGACGCTGATCTCACAAACCCTTTGCTCCCGCCAAAGATCGCCAGCCTCCATCGACTCCAAAGGTCGAATCTGCTGCCTCTTCCGCACAAATCGCCTGACTCTTGCTCCGGTGCCGGACGTCCGATCGAATCCATACCCTAGCAGTCCTCTTCTCTTCGATTTGCTTACCTGTGTTGAGCTGAACTCCCGCCGGCCTACTCCACCACA
>NW_021429637.1:0-323 GCF_001605985.2 Dendrobium catenatum
AATACCTATTTTAGGTGTTCCTTAACCCATGCACCAAACCCAATAAGCCCATCCATGGGTTGACCTAGCTCAACCAATTGGGCTCACATAAACCCTTCAAAACAAAAATTCTTGAGCCCATTACCAATCTAAATTGGTTACTATAAACTCTTAAATTATATTCTAAGATGTTCATTCCATATGTCATGTTAAGCTCTAGCCATTTGGATTGTTGATGTGGAACGATTCACTAAATTAACTTCTATGCAAATATTGGTTCAATCATAACTGACTGGCAACTATCTAGTGGAGCTCAAACTCTCAAGATACATCCTGTGCATCCA
>NW_021429638.1:0-256 GCF_001605985.2 Dendrobium catenatum
TGTGTTTCGTTCGAGAGTGCTGAATTGGGTTCTTAGAGATGCAAATTACACTTGTGTTATCACACATGATTGAGATGGTTTCTACATGTAGGCCAAGATCAAGAATTTGTTTTTTTAACCATAGTACTTGCTCAACACAACTTCCTACTGCAATATATTCTGACTCGGCCGTGGAAAGGGCTACTGAGTTTTGTTTCCTACTAGATCAAGAAACTAATTATTGTCCTATGAATTGGTAGGTACCAGAGGTACTTTT
>NW_021429639.1:0-307 GCF_001605985.2 Dendrobium catenatum
TTCGTCAACCCGTCAGTAGGAACCGTAGGAAGAACAAAGGCCAATTTGACTCGACCAGTTCAAGTGATCGTAGTCTACAAAATTCTCCCCAAAAGACTGGAGAATCAAAGTTCCAGTTGAAAGATAAGTCTCGAATAACCACCGAATATTTGTGGGCTCCAAAAATCTACAACCACAAAGGAGAACTCCAAAATCTGTCAACTTCAGCAAAGTCAGCATTGGGGAGCACGATTCTCATAGCTCGAGTCTGAAGCCTGAATGGGTGTAAGACGTCGGATCCAACAAGCCCAAATATGGCCGGATCGCT
>NW_021429640.1:0-478 GCF_001605985.2 Dendrobium catenatum
CTGTACAAAGCAGCAAACAGCTGATCCAGAAGCTGCTACAATACGCCACCGAATCTGCAACCTTTGTACAAGCAGATAGAAAGCATCTACAATTTACAATGCAACGCCCCTGGATCTGTAACCTTCGTACAATCAAGCAGATGGCGTCTACAATCTATAATGTCATGCCACCAGATTCGCAATGTCCTTGCAAGTGAACATAAGGTATTTACAAATATTTTAAAATACTCCCACACATGCACTGTAGTTTGTACACACATAGGTACACTAAAAAGGTGAGTACACAATCAAGAACCCGTATGGGCCCCGGCAAGCGTGTTATTAGTATACACGTGACGTCTATGGATGCTATGCGGATTAATAAATTTGAATCCGATCCTCCGAAGTATATAGATATGAGTCGACAAGGTTCAATAAATAATTATAAAGTACCCCCAAACACATGTATGGGCCCCGGCGAGCATGTGATGAGTACACA
>NW_021429641.1:0-329 GCF_001605985.2 Dendrobium catenatum
GTTAGCCATTTTTATTGCAGATTTTATTCTATTCATTGTAAGAATTTTAATTGAATTTTATTTTCATTGATTATTTTTTTATGAATTTTATTTCTCCAAAATTTGTCGAAAATGTATTATCTCCTAATTTCATCAGCTTTCGCCGTCTAAATTTAGATATGTTGTAGATTTGATCATTTTGAGTGATTTGAAATATTTTCAATGATGTAATAAATAATATCTGATACATGATATAATCACTATATGTGATACCCTACTGATCAACATGATTCACTAATTATTGCAGATTTGTTTTCATGAATTATGGTTTTGATGATAGCAAACAATAC
>NW_021429642.1:0-221 GCF_001605985.2 Dendrobium catenatum
GGAAACTCAAGCCCCTTTTATAATAGTAGTATAGATTTTTTAGGCTTCGTTTGGAACGACTTTTTTATAACTTCATAAAGTAGTTTTCTAGCACAAAAAATAAAATTTTTTGTACTAAAAAATTGCTCAAACGAAAGCGTCCCAAACGTCTCAATTTTATTTTTTGTGCTAGAAAACTACTTTATGAAGCAGTAAGAAAACCGTCTCAAACGAAAGCGTCC
>NW_021429643.1:0-579 GCF_001605985.2 Dendrobium catenatum
TTCAAGTAAAAGTAATATTTAAATGGCCCTTACAAGTTCATGTTTATGTACTTCTCCTTCTTCCTTACATAAAAGTAAGTTGATCAAGTGAAGCTATAAGTGGAAGCAGAATTATAAACGAAATTAGGTATATCACAATCTATCTTGTATATATGTGATATTTAATTAAGTGGAGGTATAAGTAGAATTGGAGTTATAAACAAGCATCAGGACATGCGTATGAATTATATTTTCATAAGTTGCTTATCAAGACACGTGCATGATTGAATCATGTTTTCATAATTTGCATTAAATTATGTGTTTTATTCTTAAGTCAAGTTAAGTTGCTTATCAAGACACGTGCATGATTGAATCATGCACTACACGAAAACAGCTCATTTCCGGTGTAATTTCCGGCGGAAATAAATTCGTCACAAATTCCGGCGGAATTTCCGGTGGATTTCCGACGGATTTTTTTGTCAAATTTCCGACACATTTTTTTGACTAGTTTTCCGACGGATTTTTTCCAACAACATTTCCGGCGGACTTTCCAACGAAATTTTAAAAAATTAAGTTATATTTTAATACTTATTAGCAAAT
>NW_021429644.1:0-228 GCF_001605985.2 Dendrobium catenatum
TATTCCTTTCCGCTGTTGGACAATGGAGAAAACATTACATGTCACCTGCTATATATTCATGAGCACTACCTGTTATACAAGAAAATCCGGATCACTATGGTCCAATGCTCATGTCCTTGAGAAATTCTTGCAAGATTCCCGTCATTTATCAGATAAGAGAATAGCATGAAAGAAAACCAAAACACAGACCTTCCTCTCAAGCTCAATGTCTATCATCTGCCCTCTTCC
>NW_021429645.1:0-274 GCF_001605985.2 Dendrobium catenatum
GCCATCTAAATAAGACTCAATTGGTAAGTTTCTATTTAATCCTAGTTAATAGAGGAAGCAGTATAAGAATGGATTAGTAAAGAAAGAAACAAACACTGTCTGGTTGAATAAAAACATGAACCATCCAGGACTAACTACCCATACCATGGGATTTACTGCCAAGGTTCAATACGATTATTCAGCAAAGAATTGTGTTTGGGACTTTCAATACATAGTCTATTCCTTCCCTACCGCCCCGATTAAAAAGGGTGAAAGAGAATCTTACCAATCAGAG
>NW_021429646.1:0-203 GCF_001605985.2 Dendrobium catenatum
AAATTGTCAAATGATTTTCATATTTTTACTTACATTTCAAATATTTTTCTTCCTCACTTTTTGATGTTGTCAAAAATGGGGAGAAATTGTTTATCGTGTCTTGCAATTGTTTGTTGTGTCTTGTGTATTTGTGTCAAGTTCATTTTTTTTTGTATTTATTATTATTTTTTTATTGTATGTTTTCGTATGTGTGTTTGATTGTT
>NW_021429647.1:0-417 GCF_001605985.2 Dendrobium catenatum
AGGTGAATAAATCGGAGGCAGTGACGGAAGCAGGGTGTTCGGTTGTAGCGGGATTAGAAGAAGGAAGAGCAGGTGGAGGAGAAGAGAGTCGTGTGAGCTAGGAGGATGATGTGGCTTGTGAATGGAGTGGAGATGTCGTTGAATGGGTGTGAAGCACCGGGCTAGGTGATTCGGTCAAGTTGGTCGACGGGTGGAGGAGGTCGTTGTAGAAATGTACAAAACAGAGAAGATGACAAAAGAACAATATTATTTAGGAATTTTTACATACATAACACTTAAAACATCTCTATTTACTTATCGAACACCTAAACTTTAGTTTTTACGCATTTACCACCCTAATGACCTAACCCTCATCAAATATAACACTTCGTCTACTCCCCTCAAAGCCAAGTCGCAAAAACAGCCTTTCACGCGCAT
>NW_021429648.1:0-295 GCF_001605985.2 Dendrobium catenatum
CTTTCCTACCACTCATATATTTCATTTCTACCACTCACATTTGGTATAAAAATGAACTATGGGTGGCATGTATGTAATATTAAAGTTTTAGATGTTAAATATGTAAATAACATAGTATTAAGTGGTATGAATGTTAAATTCTAAGAAACTGTTTGGTAGCATATTTAGGATTTATGCAATTAGAGATTTAAATGCGAGTAAGATAATTATAAATTAAAAATAAAAATTAATGTGTTATGAATTTAATAACATGTTAAAATTTAGCAACAAATTACTCATTAATTATTATTTATAC
>NW_021429649.1:0-201 GCF_001605985.2 Dendrobium catenatum
AATTCAAATGTTTAAATATAATTTTATTAAAAATTATATCTCACTTTTTATATTAAGTGCTTATTAATTATCCATCTTCTAATTTTGCAATCTTCTTATAATTTTATTATAATGATCATTTGAATCATAATTATTCTCTCTCAACAAATTAATACCTGTAGAATTAAATTCAAGCTCAAAATTGATTTATTAATCAAATTC
>NW_021429650.1:0-327 GCF_001605985.2 Dendrobium catenatum
TTTTCAAAAAAAAAAAACTACTGCAAGCGATCAAATGTACCATATGAGAAACTCAAACCCGAATGCTAATCATATCAATGAAGAAGTAAAGTCAATCTAACCTAAAACATTGTGCAGCATTGCTAACTGCTTATGAAAAATGGAGATTAAAGATTTGAGGATATCTTGATGATCAACCATGATGCATATTCCATGAAATCAGGCGACTATCCATCTACCACCCCCTCCCCTTGACAGTTGAGGTATCATGAATGCTACACACATTGTTGACCACATGTCATATTGTGTTATCGCTGGGCTCATGAATTGTTATTATTGGATGTTATG
>NW_021429651.1:0-201 GCF_001605985.2 Dendrobium catenatum
GCCAGCTTTGTAGTTATAGTCTGAAATCTAACAACCATTTGGGACTGAGTAAAATAAAGCCTTCGCACTATTTATGAAGCTGCCAAATTACTTAAATAATATATTCTTGAGTTTTTTTTTCCCTTTACATTTAAAATTCATGATGTTTTATTGCTTGTATGTATTGTATTTTTTTTTTTTAAAGTATAAAATTCTGAAATT
>NW_021429652.1:0-401 GCF_001605985.2 Dendrobium catenatum
TGAACCTGGTTCGTACGGGACGATCATGTCAATTAACCCCTCGAAAGAGAAATGGATCAAACAGGCAAGTAGAAAATTTTATAAGTCCTAATCGTATTCATCTCGGGATGAACGTCTCTGGATTCTCACCTTGCACTGTTCATCCAGACGAAAATTATGGTTCGTATCGAGACGAAGCTCTTTGTATGAGATAGTACAGGATGAAATTAATTTTCGTCCCTAGACGAAACTCTCTATATGTGATCGTACAGGACGAAATTAATTTTCATCCCTGGATGAAACTCTCTATATGCGATCGTACAGGGCGAAATTAATTTTTATCCCTGGACGAAATGCTCTGTATAAGAGCATCCCAGGATGAAACCTGTTCGTCCCAGGATGAACTGAACTGACTTACGTCA
>NW_021429653.1:0-859 GCF_001605985.2 Dendrobium catenatum
AAATCACCTATTTAGAGCCAAATTAATGCCCATTCAATGCGTAATTAATGCCCCTTCGTTTTGAATCCAAATCCACTGCCTCATGAGGCTATTTTCCCTCCTAAATGATGAGATATTTGATCCTAACCGTAGATCTAAGAGTTAGGCCATTTAAATATCGAAATCTTAGGTTATTTTGGGGATCTTTTTGCTCTTACTCTAACCTCAGACCTCCTCAGGCTCTGAAACTTGGAGAGAGCATTCCAACTACCTCCCTTCATCTTCCCCAACCAAATCCCGGCGTTCTAGGCCCGTCGGCGGCGAGAACTCAGACGAAACTGAAACCACAAAACTTTCAGGGATTCTACCGCTCAATCCAAGGAGATTCAGATATTGAGGTCAAAAGAAGAAATATTTCTGCCGTTTCCACAAATCCAACGAGCCCAAGAACGTGAAAATCAAACGGTTAGATCTCTCAAAATCTCTTAGAATATGTCACAATGCTTAGCGTTAAACAACTTTTTGAAAAGCACTTTATAAGTTGATCCAAGCGTCCGCCATGATTTCTGTACATGTATAGCACTTGTACCTAAAATTTCGCGAAGTTTTGTTGAGTATCGAGTGAGAACGAAGCAAAAAACCCTCTTAGGGTTTCGGTGTCCGTCCGCCCAGGCTGGGTGCATATGGGACCGTTGATCTGTGGATCAACGGTCCAGATCGATTCCCACCGCGGGCTGATCCGATCGTGCGAGTAGCCTGTAGGATCGGATCACGGTCCGCCTAAATTTGGACCGTCCGTTTGGATCGAATGCCGATCGGACGGCTCCCCTCTTTGATGACGTGGATGAGTGGCTTTGACTTGATTGCGGCATGATTGCCG
>NW_021429654.1:0-262 GCF_001605985.2 Dendrobium catenatum
TGTGTTTCTTTACTCCCCCTGCTCTTTACATTCATACCCTACTCTTAGATGCTGGAGTAACCCTATAAATGTTGTGCTGTTACTTTTTCTCCCCACAGGTCCTACCCAGTCAGGGTAGGTGCTACCACTGTGACCCTTCTGATGATACTTCACGTCTATACATGATTACCATCCTCAGGTAGTAGGTGTGTCTCTTTCACTACCTAGAGCTGCTTCCCTCCTTGTTGTGTAGTATACCTTGCCCCGGATACTAACATCACCA
>NW_021429655.1:0-432 GCF_001605985.2 Dendrobium catenatum
TCTAACTAAATTTTAAACACCGAGTAAATATGCGTAGGCTATGCGTACTCAATGCGTCTTTTGTGCGCATTACATGCGTATACGTTGCGTTCTCAATGCTTATATTGTGCGTACTTTATGCGTGCGTATAATTTGCTGCCATGTTTCCTGCACTGTTCGTTCTTGTGCGTGTGATGTGCGTACTATATGCGTATGTTATGCAAACACTGTGCGTGACCGTTGCTTATATTCTGCGTATGTTGTGAGTTTTTGTGCGTATCTAATTTACTTATTTTTAATTTATCATTTTTTACAATTTTCAGATATATGTTCGTCGAATTACCTATAGATGCTATGTTTCTTCATTTCGAACAATTTGGGATATCTTTGCTCAGCAAATTACTCCTGAAGTCAATGACACATTGAAACATTTAAAGATGATACAGTTTTTGA
>NW_021429656.1:0-220 GCF_001605985.2 Dendrobium catenatum
AGACGATCATTTTGATCAAGGTAACCAAGAACAGGTATGTGAACTAACCTATGAGCAACTCCTTGAAGTTTTTGAAAAAATTCATGCATCATATAGGAAGCTTAAGAAAACTCATGCTAGTTTGAAATTATAATTTTTAAATTAACAAAAAGAGAATGAAATTCTTCTTAAAGATTATTCTACAATTGATACTAATCACATGGCTTTACTTGATGAGTTT
>NW_021429657.1:0-238 GCF_001605985.2 Dendrobium catenatum
TCTGGATCTAACAATGCTTTGATTAGGGCTTCCCTCATTTCTTTGGAAAGAATCAATGCATCGTAAATGCTTAGTTTGGCAGGCAGCTTCCTGAGATGAGCTAGGACATTGTAATCGACCTTGGGCATTCCACTCTCAATTGGATTCTGAAAAGGAACGGGTTGAGGTGGAAGAGAAGACTCTGGTTCGTCAACAACTTGTTTCCCTTTATCTTCAGAAGAAGTATGAGGTGGTAACA
>NW_021429658.1:0-375 GCF_001605985.2 Dendrobium catenatum
AGAATGGATCCTAGTGATATTTTCGACTAGGCATTTAGCTCTTTTGTAAGCTGAAGTAGTTTTTAATTTGTCCACCTCGACAAATTGTTGCGGAGGGTGGATGGGTTTTGTTTTAAGTTTTTGATGGATTTATTTCAATTTTAAATATTTTTGGAATTTTCTGGATTCTGGATGATTTTTGGATTTTTCTGGGATTTTGGGTGGAGCGTTGGATTTTGATAGGCATTTGGATATTTGGGAGACAATTGAAAATGTCTGTGAACCCCTCCGGTTGAGATCTGCATTCAACACGGCCATCATCGGGGTGTTCTGGGTCATTTCTCTTTATGGATTGAACCTTGTCAACTCTGTCGGGCTGTCGACAGAGGATCGGGT
>NW_021429659.1:0-1587 GCF_001605985.2 Dendrobium catenatum
ACGGCTCTATGCCTTAGGAATTTGATTCAAATTGTTCAAATATGAACTAATTCCAACATTATTTGCTCCTAAATTCGACCATGATTCGACCCTGATTCAAACTCCTTTTCTCTTTGTCGTTTAAATTGGCAATTTGAACTCGCAATTTTTTTCAAATACTCGACTATCAAATTGTACTGGAGAATTTGACTTTTAATATGACACAATAGCGAAAAAGGATTCATGTAGCCAACCTCACATAGTGGAACAAAGACTTGTTGTTGTTGTTGTTGTTGTTGTTGTTGTTGTTGTTGTAATCTACAATCAAATTGTGTTTGAACCTTATAGTCATTTTAAGTAAAAACTCTTTTTCTCTTTTACATGTCATTACTTCCATCGATAACTTCCTAGATGAGCTCCGTCACAAATTTGCTCTGCCACTACATAATGCTGATCAGGTCAATGACTTCCCATCGATGAGGTCTTGTCGCAAATCTCTTCTCCTTCTCATATCATAAATCAACCCCACCAACACTTTTCTTTAGACCTATCCTTTGGGAATCACTTCACCCCACACCAATTCTATCAATGACAACTCTAAAGCTCCTACTCTCCTTTACATGAAGTTCATCATGTCAAGACCTTCCCCTTTCTCATATGAGAGAGACTATACCTAACTCTCATGACAATATTGCATTACACAAACCATGGTTAGAATTTTTTTTTTTTTTTTGAGACATTTAGGCCATTTAAGGCAAACTCACACACACAACGCATACACAAAGACTCGAACCCAAGACCTCTTAGTTGGAAGCCTAAACTCTCAACCAACAGGCCAAGGTTAGAACTTAAGGTTCAAATAAAAAAACTAATCCTCTTTGGAGATAGTTTATCCAAAATAAAACTTAAGATATACAGTGCTATTTTTTATTCAATGATGTGCATATTCATTTATATATATTTATAGTATTAGAATTATCATATTACATTATTTAGTCTCATATGCTTCATATTTATTAGAAATATATAACATTTATAAGTATAATACATTGTCATTATTAAAGATAATCTCATTTTTATTTTTATTTTTTTCATTGGGCTCTTCCCTTACTTCTAAATAGGCATGTTCATACTAAAACTAACTATTCAAATTAACATGTAGCCTCCTATAATTTGTCATAAACCTTCATCTATCTCATATTTTGAAGACCCATGAAACAACATAAGGATCCCACAAGCCTCGTCTTGCTCTTGCTTGGTGAGCTACAATTCCACCCTCTCTACATTTGGATGATCCATTGAGAATCCCATAAAAATATCACATATCATCAGAATCCCCCAATGAAAATTCTATTTGGATCCTATGACAATCCAACTTAGATTCGATACCGTCGCACGCTCGATTAATCAGCAGCCTTTTGATGTAGGAACATCTTTAGTTATATACTCCTTGAGATTAGTTTATCTTAATTTATTACAGGTTTATCACCACTAGCTTCTAAAATATTCTTTTTATCATATATATATACAAGTATTATAGTAGAAAGATAATATTGATGAAATATTATTATCTTTGAAACTTCTAAGCTTATTGAGTGCCATTGCTCT
>NW_021429660.1:0-282 GCF_001605985.2 Dendrobium catenatum
GATGGTGAAGTTGATATATTGTATTCCAAAATCACCTTAGTTGTATCATTTGAAATACACAATAT
Source organism: Dendrobium catenatum (assembly GCF_001605985.2). Lineage (NCBI taxonomy): Eukaryota > Viridiplantae > Streptophyta > Magnoliopsida > Asparagales > Orchidaceae > Dendrobium > Dendrobium catenatum. The sequence goes on from NW_021429660.1 coordinate 66, forward strand.
GGACTAAATAGTGAATTTTAAACATATCAATAAATTATTTTGCATTCATTTTTATCTGATGAAAAAAATTAAAATTTCAAAGCTCTTGCCTTCCTACTATGCTAAACAAATAATACTTCAAAATCAAAGGATCTTATATAAACTATCAGAATAAATTTTAGAACTATCTAGAAATATATTAAATTCTAAGATTTTTTTAATTAGTTTCAAAATGAGT
>NW_021429661.1:0-436 GCF_001605985.2 Dendrobium catenatum
TTAATGGTGAAATATTTTGAGTTCATATTAACTTATCTCAAATAAGAAAGTTAATCAAGTTATAGATAATTAATAATTCTTCTATTTTATTTTATTTATTTTTATAGTTTATTATATTTTGGATCTAAAATGTTATTAACACACAAATGACATAAAAGTCATTTTATGTCATTTGTGGGGATTATAAATGTTCCAAACAATTGTGTGCTATACAATTGAAGGAATTTTTTGGGAATACTAAATTTTTTGTAAATGTACTAAACTATTCAAGAATTTTGTAGAAATATTTTGTCGAGCCTTTTGGGTTCATTTAAGCTTTAAATATTTTGCGATTTGATAGAACTATTCTGCATTTCAATTTTTTTTCTTGCAACTGGCAAACAACAAAACACAACAGGACAAATGTATAAGTTGTTTGAGTTTTTTAGGACCAGGA
>NW_021429662.1:0-479 GCF_001605985.2 Dendrobium catenatum
TTATACGACGATTCTTATTCCTTCTTTGAGTCTTAGTCATAATCGTCGATAAATTAGAAGAAGATCCAATCTCAAACTGACTGGGTGCACTGAAAGGGACTGAACTGTTTGCTATCACAACTGACTTGAGTTTCTGATCTTGACTAGTTTGCTCAATCCTATCAAACACTGAGGGCCTAGGGGCTACAGGAGCAGTTTGAGACCCGCATCCCAAAGTGAATTCTAGGATAGGTTTCTGATTTGCAACCTCACTAGTTGGAACAATAGTGATCTCAGGTCCACTAACAGACCACTGCAAATCCTCAAATCCTTTTCCAAACTTGATTACACTACCATTAGCAAACGAATTGTAGGACAGGTTTATGTTATCAGACAGGGAAAAGAATAATTTACCCATCATTTTTCCTGAAATTTAAAAGGAAATTTTTAATTAGACTCTAAGAATTTATTTAAATTATAAAAGTTTAATTAATCCAACT
>NW_021429663.1:0-264 GCF_001605985.2 Dendrobium catenatum
TACTCATGGCATTGCTCATCAACTTAGTTGTCCCCACCCCAGAACAAAACGGAACTGCTGAACGCAAGAACAGGCATCTATTGGAGACCACCCGAGCTCTTCTGCACACATCCCATCTACCCTCCAAATTCTGGGCGGAGGCGGTATCCACAACAAATTACCTCATCAATAGACTTCCGTCCAAAGCCATTGCACAAAGAATTCCATATCAGCTGCTGCACAACAAAGTCCTATGATCATCTAAGAACGTTCGGCTGTTTGTGC
>NW_021429664.1:0-402 GCF_001605985.2 Dendrobium catenatum
TTTCAGGCTTAAATTAAATTTATCATATGTATGTTTGTTATTATTGCATCATCTTATGTTATGAGATCAAAATGCAAGTTTGTGCATGTTAAGGCAGAGTACCAAATATGGTGCACTTGCATAATACATCTCTTCAGGGCAATACAGCTTTTCGAGGCAAAATGATGATGAATAGCTAATTATGAGATTACACCTGATCAGTACAATATGGGTATTCCAGTACAGATACATAATATATGCATAAACTAGAGGTATATGAATATGCGATATAATGTAATAAATAAATGTGATAAGTATAATAGTAAGGAGCATATGACATTAACATACATATATCATATGACATCGAGAAGCATATGACATATATGAATGTTGGCTCAAGAAAATGGCACGAATGCACGAATC
>NW_021429665.1:0-218 GCF_001605985.2 Dendrobium catenatum
GATAAGTGAAATACAAAATAAGAAAACATTACAATTGCAATAATAATATTAAACATTAATGTAGTCTGATAAGAGACATGAAATTGACATTCTTAATTATATCAAGTTATAAGCAAAACTTAAATTTAGAATAATTAGATTTTCAAATGAATTCAAATTTAAGTTGCACTACAAGGTATAGCACTCGTAAGATCAAAATTTTTAAAGATTTTCATATC
>NW_021429666.1:0-565 GCF_001605985.2 Dendrobium catenatum
TCACATCAAATATTAACTAATTAATAAATGTCCATAGTCAAAGTTGCCCTGCTTATTACAAACCAGAGTTTTGCATAAAGTAAAGTGGCCGGGCACCACTGACAACAACCCGGATTCTAAGCCTAATAATGACGCAAGTAATTTTGAGTGGGATACTCTCAGTCTTCAAGTCTTTAGTCTTGCCCTTCTTTGGACTCCTTTCCTTCAAACGCCTTGGATTCTTTACAGCGAACTACCCAAATGGATAAGATGGCACCTCCTCCTTAAGGGGAAGGCCACTCTTTCCTTTTTGGGTATAAGAGAAGTGTGATCCAAATTTTGATTTCCAAATGGAAGAAGGAATTCTGCCCAAAAGGGCATTCTTTCCTCTTTGGAATCCAAGCTTTGGATCTATATATCCCATCTCAAAATTAACTTTCACAACACTTGACAATTATACAAATTACATTTACATCAAAAATAAAATCTAGACTCACCTACAGGGTTATCCTAAGCAGTTATAAATAAGAAGCAATTATTCCCAAGCAATTATATATGTGCAAAAAGGAAGTAAAACACACTGGCC
>NW_021429667.1:0-389 GCF_001605985.2 Dendrobium catenatum
AAGATTTAGAGTCTATTTAATTGGGATGACTGCAATATTATATAAAGTTGATTATGAAATTATTGTGGGGAAAACAACAAAACTATTAAGGTTGCAAGAAATAGTTTTCTACCACTAAATTTTCAGAAAAACATTAAGAAAACTAAAATAAAACAGAGCCAAACGAACTTGTGATTGCTGTTTGAAATGCAAAATAAATAGAAAACTATCCCACTGTCCCAAAAGCCCTTAATCGATTGAATAATATTTTTCACACAAATTTCAAATCATGAAATGAAATTATAAATAACTAAACATTTTATAAGAATTTAACAAAATTAATCCGCTATGTCGCTTGAGAATATTTATTTTAAATCCTCTGAAGACATGCTAAATTTGAATTTACAATA
>NW_021429668.1:0-2887 GCF_001605985.2 Dendrobium catenatum
TCGTACCCCAAAACCAGAAGGGTCAAATCCTAGCAGAGAAAATCACGATGCCCACTTCGTGTGGGAAAAACAAGCGTGCCCAACCGGCATAGTGGTGGCCTACTCTACAGGCCTATAATGAACCCTAACGGTCTCTAGGGCTCAGAAGGGGGAAGCTTTGACTATAGGGCCAAAGCCTTGTCAGTGAATACCCTAAGGCTGGCTAAGCTAAACATAACTAGAATACCTATTAACATTTGTTTGTGTGCCAGTGTAAGCAATTCCGATATATAATAAGAGTTTTCGAGTTGCGAAATTGTACCTGAATGTGGCGCTGCCACGTTAAGCTTATAAGAAATGAATGTGTTTAGCTTCGATCATTAAGCTAGTGTACTCGCAAGAAAGATAACAGAGGAATATATTATGAGCGTAGATGCGTTCAGAAAGAAATGCGAGATAAATTAACAAAGATATAACTAACAGGAAATTGAATATAGCTAACAGAAATTCAATAATTGCAATTTATAGAGGCTGTGTAGTAGTAACACTGAACAACAAAAGAAAGAACATTAGGCCTAACCTAAAGCTAGTAGTCGTGTCCTAACAAACAATCTAAGTTTTGTTGTAGTTTTGGATGGGTCAAATGTGGAAAGTTTATTATAGTTGCTTGTATTTTATTTTGTTTAGAAGGCAAAAAGGTTTAATTCAAGTTTAAATATTAGTAGTTTAGGATTGATTTTTAAAATTGTAGTTTAGGATTTGATTGATTTTTTATTGTGTTGTAATTAAAGAAAAGGTAAGATTAGATGATTTTATTATCATTAGGGATAAATATTTAAGTTGGGCTATAATGGTTCGTGGCGTTGTGCCACCAGGCTCGAAGAACCAGGCCCTCCTTAGGACAACTTAGCCGGAGCCCGGAGTAGTCATCCTTAAAAGACCATTTGATATAGTTGCATAAAAAAATTTGTTGATTTGATATTTTTAAGAGGTTAGTTTATGATTTGATTGAGCTTTTTAGGTGAATTAGTAGATTTGGGTTTTAAGACAGATTTTAGTTTAATGAGTTTAGTTTAATTCACCTTCCTAAATTTAATCTACCATCTTTCAAAATCTTAGTTTGTTATGAGTGGATTATTTAGAATTTGTTGGATTAATTTAAGTTTTTGTATTTTAAGAATTATGAAATATTAATTATGGTTCGGTTACAATTAAGTGTTTTTAGTGTTTTTGTTAAACATTGAATAAGGTTGACTTTTCATTGCGTTTGATTATTAGTAAGTTAAGGAAAACTAATGTAGGAAAATGTGTCAGACTATCGCATATTCAACTTTAAATATCAATAACATATGCATATAAACATAACGATGACATTGGAGAGACTAATGTAAACTAAAGGTTATCTATGATTTTATGAAAAAAGAAAACTCATCATTAAAAGCATAACTAGAATAACTTTGAGAGCGTTGAGATTTATAACAATTTTTACACGTCTAAATATTTTAACAATGAATGCTATGAGTCTTTTGCTTGCTAATCTTTATACAAATCAATGCTCTATAACCAATAATTTTGTGAGATTTAAAGCATTTGACAAATAGATAAAGCCAACATTAAGAAAAATACTCCCAAGAACTTGAGTTATGATTCTGCATCTATCTTTAAATGAATCAAGGGAAAATGTCTAAGGTTTATGTTAATATCAATAAAGTAATTTTGACCATATTCAATTAGTTATCATATAAATTTATTTTTGCCAACATATTATAGAAGTACAGATTTGTATGTATGCAAAACTAAAATAGTTTGGTGGAAGAAACTAGCAATAGCATGCTTTTAACATTTATGAAATTTGACGAATGGGTTTAATTACAACCATATTTTCACTGTTGTGCTAAAATACACTTGTATGTATATATATACCTTTTGATTATAGGAATCTCCAACCATTAAAAATATAATATTCTACCAAGATGTTGGCGGTCATTTATGAATCATGTTATGTTACAAATGTATAAAAATAAAGTAAAATAAAATAAACTGTAAATTCATGCCACTAGCCATGAATTAATAACGATATTAGTGTCTAAGAGCTAGTTTAACAAAGGCTCTAACCGATTTTTTTTTAAATAAGGGGGTTCATTCAACTTCATAATGAAGTCCTTCATAACAAGCAAGCTATCAACTCTATCGACGAAAGAAGATGTCGCATATTAAAAAGAGCAAAGTGATTTATATCATGAGCATCAATATTGAAGAATATCATATTACAACAAGGAGACTAATAAGCACTCAATCAGATTTCAATGTAGTGAGGAGAAGAATATACATCCAAAACTCTTCAATTTTAGCCGCAATTTGTTGCATGCTGGAGCATGAGTACACTAAACATAAAGAAGATTATATAAACGAGAAGACGATATCAAATACTTGATATACACACTATTACTACAAATTCAAATATCTAAATTACAATTCTATTTACTATACCTTCTAGAAATACAAATGTTATTTGGAGGCTAACAAAAAATTCATTTATATATTACGGCAACATAAATGCTATTTCGAAGATGATAAAGAATTTATTATTTGGAAACTGATGTACAGTTTCTTTATATATCCCAACAATAAAAATATTAACTGGAAATTAATACATAACTCATCTACCATCAAACTCGAGTGTATAAAATAGATGAACAAGAACTATTTACAAGCATTGAACTATGTAGATAACCTAAGAGAGAAACAAGTTGAATTCGATTGTATAATTTCGAGTACAAACCCAAAAATTCAGTATAATTTCTTAGTACAAAATCAATGAACAAATATACAAGTATATAGAGGTAGCTCACACATCTTACATTAGTAGACAAAGTGAACAGTTATCCTTATGGAGAAACTTACAATA
>NW_021429669.1:0-2564 GCF_001605985.2 Dendrobium catenatum
GGGGTGAAAAATAAAATTGTACCTACTAAAAATTATGTACATGCCTCAGCCCTTCAATCCAAGATTCCACTATCATCTCTTTATTTGTCATTGGAAAGAGAAACCCCAACCCTTGGAAAAATTATTACATGTGGAGTCCTGACGTAGCACTACGTCCGGACTCCAATTAAATCACGACACAAATTGGACACGTGGATATTCAATATGGATTTTGTATTTTATTTTTCTCTTGCCAGCCCGACTGACCTAGCCCAAAGGTTTCCCATTCAAATTTAGGGTTTAAGGTTTACATTACTTTTTTAAATGAAAATACCCATGAAAGCTCCTCAATATTTAAGATTTTAGCTCAATAAACTTTTAATACCTACTACTACTACAACAACAACATCAAGCCTTTGTCCCACTACATGTGGTTGGCTACATGAATCCTTTTTCTCCATTGTGTCTGGTTAAAAGTCAAATTCTCATTTAAATCTTATAAAGAATGATCATTTCTAATATTTTTCTAACCAAGTCTTTTTAGGTCTACCTCTATATTTCTTAACATAAATCTAATACCTCAACTTTCCTAATCGAGTCATCAGAAGGCCTCCGTTTAATGTGACCAAACCATCTAAGGCGACTCTCTCTAATCTTATCTTCCACTGGAGCTACTCCAACCTTTTCACGTATATGTTCATTTTATTTCCTATTTCTAAGGGTCAAGCCACTCATCCACCTAAGCATCCTCATCTCTGCAACACTTAACTTAGTATTATGCTTCTCTTTTAATACATACTAAGAAAGAAAAATGAGAAAAAAGCTGATGAAGTGAAAATTAGCTTTGGATGAGGACGTTATATTCTTCAAGTAGATGATATGCCCACCGGACGTGGAGTCCGAAAGGAGGTATGCAAACATCTAGGAAGAGAAATGCTTGAAGTTTAAAAAAATTGATGCTTGAAGGAATAATGTTTTTTTTATGTACACTTCATAGATATATAGGTGGTCCAAGGGGCAGCGTCCCCTTGCAGGGGTCCAAGGTGGCAATGCTCCTACTAAGGTTTTCGGAGGCAACGCCCTCCAAACAAATTTTGATTGTAATTGTAATTTAAATGTTTCGTTTGTTTTTTAGTACCCTAATTGTGTCTTGTAAATATGTTGTAAAGGGTTTATGATTTGTAATCCGTTTGTACTTCCCCTTCTCTTTATAGTGTAGTTGTTCTCCCTCTCCCCTATGAAAAAAACCCAGATTTGGGTTTTCTATTTTTCTCTTTATGTTTGAAAAAAACTCAGACTTGGGTTTTCCATATAAATCTTTTGCGTTTGTTTATGTTTTGTAGATCGTGGTTTTAATAATATAATATTGCATTCTTAAATACACAGTAAATACACAACTAATACGCAGTAAATACACAATAAAGTTGCCTTGACAGTTTATCAAAAAAAAAAAAAAAGTTCCTTATAACTTCAGTTTTGAATGCTATAGTAAATACCCAGTAAAGTTATCTTGAAAATTTATTTAAAAAAATCGTTCCTTACAAGTTCTGTTCCGAATGCACATTCAATACTATATCGATACATAGTAAATATGTAGTAACGTTATCTTGACAGCTTATTTAGATTTATCAATATACATAAATTCAAGAAAACAAACGTAATTTAATACGAAATATAGAATAGGGCGAGAAGCAGAAATGAATAAAATGAAAGATAAAATTGAGGTTCTTGAACAATGAAAAAGAGTATTTACTATATATTTAGTGTGTATTCAGTGCATATTTACTGTGTATCAATTGTACATTTAGTTTGTATCAATTGTGCAAGTTTAATTTAACTTGTAAGGAATAATTGTGAGCAGATACATTTTATTATTGAATGGAGAATGTAGTAAGAATAAAATATTAATACAAAAATTACTTATAAAAATAAATATTATTTTACAAAATCTGTTATTTACATGAAAAAGTAATCAAACAATACAATACCAACTCTTTATTATGAATCAATGTCAATACAAAGTGCATGTACTGAAAAAAAAATGTCATTCCTATAGGCTACATTTTTTTCATCTTCAAGTATTCCTTTTTCTGGACATTTGTATACTGCCTTTTGGACTTTGCGTCCTCTGAGCATATCATATGCTTGAAGAATACAACATCCTCTTCAAAATTAGTTTTTATCTTCATCAGTTTTTCTTCATTTTTTATTTCTCAGTAGGTATAAAAGTTTATTGAGCTAAAATCCTAAATATAATAGAGCTTTCGTGGATATTTTCATTTAAAAAAGGAGCACAAACTTTAAACCAAAAATTCGAATTGGAAACCTCTGGGCCGGATCAGTCGGGCTGGCAAGAGAAAAATAAAATACATAATCCATATTAAATATCCACGCATCGCGATTTAGTTGGAGTTAAGATGTAGATCTATGCCTGGACTCTTCACATAATAATTCCTCATGGCCTTGAAGGATAATAAAAAAAACCACCTTTTTCTACTCTAAGCCAAAAAATCATTACCCTAGCCCATTGGCTACCTAATAAACACACCAAAGGAAAAGAAAAAAATTCCAGCTTTTGAATCGAG
>NW_021429670.1:0-200 GCF_001605985.2 Dendrobium catenatum
TGAATTAAATATTTATGAAATATAATAATTAAAAAAATTATGAAAGGATGGTGTCATGCCTGACGTGGCGATTGGGCAAATGAGGAAGAGGAGAAGAAGGCCTGAGAGAGGAGAAATTCAATGGACGGTAATGTTCGCGTGAATTTTCCTATTTGGAAGCTTCCACTTAAGGAGGTTCTTTTTATTGCTGGAAAATGATT
>NW_021429671.1:0-346 GCF_001605985.2 Dendrobium catenatum
CCTCTTAATTATTGTTTTGTTAACATTAAAACCTCCCACATTGTCTTATCTAATGGGTATGAAAGTCTATCAAGCAAAATAACATAAAGCCCCATTCATATAATGTCTCACCCGTTGTCATAACCCAACCCAATTAGGACATGCCCTATCGTATTTAGTTGTGACAGACAAATCCCAAGATCTAGTTTTAAAATGTGTTAGTTTATCTTCCAATATTTACTTTAATAAACTACAGATTATAGAGCTACTAGAACATTCAAATATTGAAAATAAACTCATCAGCAAGATACGACATACATCTCTGAGTTGGGTTAATCCCATAAATCTCATTCTTGGACTATTTTTA
>NW_021429672.1:0-310 GCF_001605985.2 Dendrobium catenatum
ATGAAGCTTGGGTGAAACTAAGTGGAGGTCCAATTCGATTTGTTGACGATCCCTAGCCCACCTGGCTAGACGACCTGTCCATGCTGGTCTTTTCATCAAGAAAGTCAGCGGATCGATCTTTGAATTCAACATGATGACAACATATAGTGGCGAAGTTTCTGAACTGCAAAAATCAATGCCAGGCAATGCTTCTCGATAGGAGAATAATGGCTTTTTGCCCCAATCAACCTCTGACTGATGTAATAGAACTTATTTTCTTTATCTTCTTCATTATTCTGGGCCAATAATGCTTCGAGGGACTCTTCTAGTG
>NW_021429673.1:0-1702 GCF_001605985.2 Dendrobium catenatum
AGTGAGTAGCATGCAGTTTCTTCACTGTTTTGAACTTTCGGATTGTTGTAGGAAACATATATGCGCAGTTTTTCACTATTTTTGAGCTTCCGGATCGTTGTGGGTATGAGATATGTGCAGAATTTTTTTACTGTTTTAATTTTTAAACTATTTTTGAAAACAATGAAGTGCAAATTTTCAATTGTTTTATGCTTTAAATTGATGCACATGCAAGTTGGGTGCAAATTTTCATTAATTTCTTGCCCTGTATGGATATGGAGAAAGATTAGATGCATATGCTCACTTGCTTCATGCTTTAGACTATTTGTGTAAGATAAATTGTGGAGAGCATTCATACGCTTTCTTTTCTTGAAAAGATTTTTTTTGAGCTCGTTGGAATTATTAAGATGAATATTCTTTGAATATATATATATATTGTTCTTGATGTAAGAAATATGTTTATATTTCTCTTATGGTGATTTTAGTAGAGATATAAAGAGTGAAATGACATCAACACCATTCTATTCTTATTTGCATTTGGCTCAAGTTGGATTGAAATTAAGATGGTAAAATTTCCTTATGTTCTCGTAGATATTTGGTAGTGTGCAGCATATAGAATTTGCTAAGGGGTCTTATGAATCATTTTATGACCTAAAGGCTTTCGTGATTTATCTTATATTAGAAAATTTCATACTTTTCTTTATATTGGAAAATTTTGTGATTTGTCTCACATTTAAAAAAAATGGATGGTTTTACTCTATATTTGAAAGACATATTATTTGTTTTGTGTTGAAGAGAGTTTTGATATATCTTATATAAAAGAGCTACGATTTGTTTTATGATTGAAAACATATCATGATTTGTTTTGTGCTATAAAATTGTGCTCTTTGTATTTCTTCTTGTTGGAAGTGTTTATGAGTCGGGTTTATGAGTCGTTTATGACAAGCTTTATAAATGCTTTATAAGGTTTTAATAATTGAACCCCACTCCAAATGAAGAATAAGGTACTTGATTGTGGGTCTTTTGTAGGATTTTGGGGCTAATAAAAAGAAGAGATTTTGGGTAGATAACCTTTGGGAAGTTGTGTGTAGTAACTTGTTTAGAGGTCTTTACAAATTATTTTGAGAGGTATAATCTTATGATTAGATTTGTGTAGTAGGATTTCTTAGTGTCTTTGGGGAAGTGGTCAGTGCTTTCCTATTAGAATTAAAAATCTTTTGGTGACTATTGCTAAGAATGGATTTTGAGGTCTAGACTTTAGGAAGTTTTAGGTTAAATTCCCTTAAAGTCTCTTTTTATAGGATGAATTTTGGAGTTTGAGGTATTAGGGAACTTTAGGATGGAAAGCCTCTAGTGTCCTCTTGGGGGTGAGACAGTCCTTAATTATTTGAGTTGGCTCACTTTAGTGTTAGTTTTCTAAAAATAAAAGTAAAGAATTTTTTTGGATGAATGTAAAACAAAAGAGAAGTCTACTTTTTTATTATGTTAGAAGTCAGTCTCCCTTTAGGGGTTATTAGATTTATTTAGAGTGTGTCGTAGGTAGATGTCCTAATCGTATCAAGTGCCTCGTTTGGAGTAGGAACAGCAAAGGGCATTGTTGCTGTTATAGGATGCACTTGACTTCTATGAAGTGTATCCAATAACAACAATGCCCACATCCCTTTTTCGTATTCGATTTTCGTTTCTCTTTCTTTCTTTTGCATTTAGTCTCATTTTGCTTTGC
>NW_021429674.1:0-284 GCF_001605985.2 Dendrobium catenatum
TCACGGACGGATGGTGGTGTTGGGGTGGCTGGCGGCCAAGAGGAAGCTAGGCCGGCGGGTTGGGGGAGAAGGAAGGGGGATCGAATGTCGGGGATAGACCACAAGCCACGGACTCTTCCAATGACTGGTGGGTATTGCTTTTCGCCCTCACCTTGGGCTCTCGTTCTCCTCTCTAACTCTCCACAAGAAGAAGACAAGATATTCAAAACAAATTTTCACTCATAATATTCATTAACCTCAAAACAATGCATGAGACCACTATATATAGGTCTCAACTCATACAA
>NW_021429675.1:0-331 GCF_001605985.2 Dendrobium catenatum
GAAGAGGTCGAGAGAATCCACAAAGGATGTAAGACCTTTCCGAGGTTATATGTCGGAGCCTTTGCTCGACGACGTTAACCTATGTGGAAGAGGCCGAGAGAATCCACCAAGGACGTAAGACCTTTCCGAGGTTGTATGTGGAGCCTTTGCTCGACGACGTTAACCTGTGTGGAAGAGGTCGAGAGAATCCACCAAGGATGTGAGACCTTTCCGAGGTTGTATGCCGGAGCCCTGCTCGACGACATTAACCTGTGTGGAAGAGGTCGGGAGAATCCACCAAGGATGTGAGACCTTTCCAAGGTTGTATGTCGGAGCCTTTGCTCGACGATGT
>NW_021429676.1:0-236 GCF_001605985.2 Dendrobium catenatum
TATGTGAGCCTAAATTTTTTTATTAAATTTACAAGTAGAAAAATTTTAAGCGTACCCTTACGAAAAAAAAGCACTCCGATTTGTATCCAGGTTAAAACAAAACACGGCATGCAAGGGCCCTAAAAAAAAGCTACTGCACAAACAATATAAACAAATAAATTAAATAATCCAAAATTATAATATCCAATGTCCAATATATAATGTCCAAATAATTACACCCAGAATTTGCAGAAAAG
>NW_021429677.1:0-1277 GCF_001605985.2 Dendrobium catenatum
TAGTACCAAAATTATTTGAAATAAAAATTTTAAACTAAAAATTTGCTTTAGAAAACAATTAGAAAGTTGATCCAAACGAAGCCTTAGATTTTATTGTTGAATACAAATTATATTAAAATATCATGATATAAACTAAATTAGAATAAAATTTATTTTGAAATATGAATTATTTATATTTAATAGAATTTAAATCAAGATATGACTATCTATCTATTACTTCTATTCTGGAATGTAATCCACCTCTTAAATACAGTTCAATCGAAAGAAACTACTGTTAATTTCTTTGTTACCTGAACAACTCTATGATTTTTTTACAGGAAAGGAAAGGCTATACAGTATTGACTATTCCTTATGAAGGAGGAAGGGCAAAAAATACTTACTCTAATTCACTTTCTGAGATGACCTCTTCATGCAGTTCAAAGGCATCTACCTCTTCAAAGTAGGCTCTGTGTTCATTAATAAAATCTTGAGGAAGTTTATACTCACTGGGTTTGATCTGTCGCTTCCTCTGCAGATTTACCAACAAATGTTCAATTAGAAAAAACAAAAAAAAAAGTTCAGGTCAAGAATCACAAATGATTATAATTTTGGGATTAAAGACTGTTGGTGTAGAAAATAAACCTGTTAATACATTATGTAGAAGTAACTTGTTTTGATTAGATCACAAATAATTGTGCTATTTGAACGTTTTTAATGACATTAATGATCAATTATCTACATTTAGGCTTCGTTTAGGACGGTTTTTTATTACTTCTTAAAGTAGTTTTTTAGTACAAAAAAATAAAATTTTTATACTATAAAATTGTTTTAAGAAGCAGTAAGAAAGCTATCCCAAACGAAGCCTTAATGATGTGATTGAATAATCTGAATTCTTCACTGAGAAATTTTCGGCACCGAAACATTAAGTCATGGATGGATGCTCTATTGAGGGGAGCGAATCGTGGGAGGAGATGGTTTCGGCGTCGAACATGTACGTATATTTTTTGCAGGATTTACACTGAATTTCGACGGGATTTCAGGGATTCAATTCAAGGTCAACAAATCATTTCTATAAATGTCCAAATATGACAATAAAGAATGGAGTTAGTGCCCTTATTACTAACTAATCATTAACTTCATTCATCATGAGACTCTTTTTTTCCATTTCTATAAATGTCTAATTACGTTTTGGCAACTAGATTAGGTTCCAATTTAGAAGGAGCTATTTCTAGGGCTCAGATCCAAGGAGCCTCCATCTATTATAGGGGTGTCAATTTTTGACACGACACGAAAACCCG
>NW_021429678.1:0-257 GCF_001605985.2 Dendrobium catenatum
TGTTCTATTAGATGTAAAATACATATACCATCTAAAATATTTGAAAAGATTGAATTTCCACATCCAATTTAATTTCTTTTGATCTTAGTTCAAAAAAGAAGAAAAAGATGAAGAAGGAAACCCCAGTTTTGCTTGTAGGAAGCTTTGATCCGAGTTAACAAAATCTAAATCTTGAGACCTCTCTAGTTAGCAACTTGAGTAGGTCATTATCAAGAAAAATTCACAAAGATGATCAATCTAACTGAAATTATAATGGT
>NW_021429679.1:0-380 GCF_001605985.2 Dendrobium catenatum
GTCCAGGCATGACAATAAATCTAGATTCGAGATTTTTTAAAGTCAAGCTATTAAATATGATCGGGCTCTTTGAGACTTAAGGATTTAAAAGGAAGGAAGCCTCTTTCACTTTTTTTGTGACGTGCTTTGCACACTTTTTTATTTCTTTGGCGCACTTTGCGCTTTTTTTTTTACTGCACTTTGTGCATCCTTTGAATTTCTTCTCTTTTTTTTTTAAATAAGAGGCTTCACTTTCTTTAATACCTTAACATGATAGCTCATTTTTTTTAATCCAAGATTATATCGCAAGTATAAGAGAAGAAAGCTCATTCTCTTATCCAAGGAAGAATAATCTCCAAATTGAACCCAATCTTTTGATAATAAAATATTAACTTGACTTA
>NW_021429680.1:0-303 GCF_001605985.2 Dendrobium catenatum
AGTACAGGCCTCATTCTACATCAGTGTCCTTAGTGGAACAACAATTGTCTGAAAGGGATGAGATCTTGAGGGAGCTGAAGAACCACTTGTTACGAGCCCAAAACATCATGAAGCAGGCAGCAGATCATCATAGGAAGGATGTTCACTTTGAGATTGGGGAATTTGTTTACTTGAAATTGAGTCCCTACAGGCAGAATACTTTAGCAAGGAGGCTAAGTGTTAAGTTGGCCCCAAGGTATTATGGCCCCTATGAGGTAGAGCAGAATATTGGGAATGTAGCATATCGCCTGAAGTTACCTCCCA
>NW_021429681.1:0-333 GCF_001605985.2 Dendrobium catenatum
TTCATATAAAATAGAGTTACATAAATCCAATATCAAGATTCAAGTGTATATCTATTTTTGCTAGAAGCTGTGAAAGTTCGTTAGGGATGTTATGCCCTTATGAACTAGCTTGAAGCTAACCAAGAGGGAGGATGAATTGATATTTTAAAAAATTTCTCAAACAAAAATTACGATTGTAAACCAAACCAACATTCACCACAAGGAAATTGAAGTGTGAAAATTAAATGCGGAAAAGAATTAAGAATGAACACACAAAAATTTATAGTGGTTCAGTCAACTTGACCTACATCCACTCCCCGGAGTCTCTCCTCTAAGTATTGCATTAAATTTAGT
>NW_021429682.1:0-1773 GCF_001605985.2 Dendrobium catenatum
CAAAAGTAGCACATGACATAATAGATTGTTGGTTAACATCACAATTACCACTCCCAGGTTCACTAGCACATAAACGTAGTCCATGGGTGGCAGGAGTAGTTTCATCCACCACGGAATCTAAAAGCACCATGTTAGAAATGACAACACCAACAGCCTCAACCTGGTAATTACAACCCATCGGAGACGAAAATCCATCCAAAGTAGGAGACCAGCCAACAACCAGAGCATCCGTATAAGTGCCGGCAACAACAAGCAAATCATTTAACACCAAATCAGGCATAGAAGCCTCAACAACATCACAGTTCAAAGCCAAATCCTTTGGCAAATTACAAAAAAGTATTAAAAGTAACATCAACAGTATTACTGACATTTTTGTCGCAAACCCAAACATTCCCAATAACAGGGCAGGAAATAGGACCTCCATCCCTAGCATCACAAGAAAACAAATTAACCACCTTATCTGTCACGACCCAACCCGACCGGGACGGATCCCGTTCGCATCGGGCCGCGACACAGCTAACAAATCCAGGATCTGGCTTTGGAATTTGCTTCAGAACTTTGTTCCAAATATAACACAGATAGAAAAACACATAGCTACTATAAACATCCAAACACAACGCAGTTCATCTATCTTTTCTTTCATCAAAATAATCATATATAGATACAGTGCATGGCTTCAGACAAAAAGAACAGAATAGAACAGAAAAGCCATGATTGTACAAAAATCAAAAGTATCAAGTACCTAATCACAGATCAGACTCAGAACGTCTAGTCCAAGACCTCCTTCCCTTTCCCAAAACCTAAAAACCACGCAGAAAATAAGGATGAGCTAACAGCTCAGCAAGACATCAATCACCAATCAAAATCATCAGAAACTCACATCAGAAATCACATCAGAGAAGTATCCGTACAGAAATCGAACAATCATACAGAAATTGTATAACTGACATAACAGATAACAGCTCAATCAGAAATCAAATATTGAATACGAAAGATCGAAGTCATATCAAATCAGAATTCAGAACAGATATAATAAAGCTTTCAAATCACAGAGCAAACAGAATCGTACAGAATAATCAGAATAACTCATAGAGCATATTCAGATACCAGATTTCAGATGTCCCTGACACAAACAGAATCTCGATGGATTCTGGCCCCTTATGCCTCCCTTCCCTGACATAGACAGAATCTCAATGAATTCTGGCCCCTTATGTCTCCCGTTGTGCTTATAGCACCAGAACATAACATATATCAGAGGTTCCAGAACTTTTTCAGATTTCAGAGCTCATTTCAGATTTCAGAATTCCCTGACCCAGACAACGGAATCACATAGGATTCCGGCACCTTATACCTCCCTTATGATAGCACAAACACATCAAATATTCAAATCATCTTATATTTATTTTTTCTTCTGACAAAAGGTCTTTACCGGCAGTAAACATTTATGTGTACAGGAGTATCTCTAGAGGATGAAATAAAATTATGAGCAACGTATCTGAAATAAAGATAATAATTTTTGGAAGAGATTTTACCCGAATATTTTTGAATTCTACAAAGGGTTAGAATTGATACTGCAACATTCTACTACAGATGTTGAAAAATGTTTTGCTCAGCGTATAATTGAAAGTCTTACAATATTTTCCTTTGAATGTTACTGTGGTAATTGGTAAATTTCTTGAATCTTGTGTGAATTTTGTGGTAAATTTCGCCTATAGCTGCCGTCTATGCCGTTGAATACTTTCGTACGATTCTTTGAATTCTTCTGAAATAAGA
>NW_021429683.1:0-265 GCF_001605985.2 Dendrobium catenatum
CCCCTTTGACATTATCAAAAAGAGAGAAGGCATAAAATGAACAAAAGAGAAAAAACGTTCCTTGATTTATTGAAAAAATAAATATTCTTAAATTGAAAAAATACCTCTTAGTTTTAATAAAAAAAACTTAGTAAAATTGTATTGACAACGCATAGCCCAAAAATGGTTTAGAAATTCAGAGAATTTGATAATCCAAACTCAAGTTCTTTAAAAAGGCTTAAAAAAATTTTAATTCAATATCTAAATCAAGGAATAAATTAGAGTA
>NW_021429684.1:0-351 GCF_001605985.2 Dendrobium catenatum
TGTATATATGTTTTATACAATTGTACTATATCATAGTCCAACTTATGACTTAATATGTACATATGTATAATACAAATTATTTTGTATTATACATCCTAATTTTTGGGATTTATCTTGAATGCAGCTTATAACATATGTACAATTATATATACTTATGCTTGTACAAGTTTGACCTACGAAGGATCAACAAAAATTAAACCACATGAATTTAAAAAATGAAATATTTTACGTAAAACTATAGATATGCCGGGGGTCCAAACGAGCATTGTCACCTAGCGGGATTCGACCTGCCCGGTCAGGTCGGGGGGGTGAAGGGTTGTTTTAAAGCTTTCTGTAGCTTCTCAGTGCTAC
>NW_021429685.1:0-499 GCF_001605985.2 Dendrobium catenatum
AAGGGTTGTGTCCCCTGGTGGTTTCTATTTTATCTCTTTGTATATTCTAGTGTGAGAATGGTGCAAGAATGAAAAGAATCAAGGAAAGAGTGAGAGAGAAGAGAGATCTATACTATTTCTCCTAAATTTTCATAGCAAATTTCTTGGTGTGGTGTGGCTCCGTGTTTTTTTCTCGTTTTTGAGTTTTTCCATATCAAATCCTGATATTCTTTCTTTTTTATGGAATTTTCTATTTCTTGTTTATTTTGTTGTGTGGTTTTACTTCCCCCCAACAATACCACGGTTGATTCCCTTATTGATCAATTCAAAAGTTCCTCATCAGACATCCCTCTGTTATGTTTACTTCAAGTTTTTCAGCTCCCAGTTCTTCAGGCATATCTCCATCCATTTGAGTCATAGTCTGGGGACCCTCATCATGTCCCCTAACTAGTCATCATGCTTTCTTTATCCACTACGAATCATATTGATGTGAAACGTACATGCGATGATGGGTTTCGTA
>NW_021429686.1:0-295 GCF_001605985.2 Dendrobium catenatum
TTATGCATACCATGCTCACAAGCAGGCCATGCAATGCTCTTGGGCCGCTCAGCCTACGCAATAGGTCTATTAGCGGTTTGTCGGCAGTAGTGGCAATAGCAGGTAGCCGACCGATTTTGCTGCCAAATCATATTTCGACCTTTTTTTTCTTTTGCTTTGATAGTCTGATTCAGGAATTTTTATTGCATCAGGTTACGTGACGTAGAGATACATCAGGTAGCCTATAATATATCGCCACGTGTTCTTACTCTTTACCGCGCGGACCGACGACCCAACCCGGAACGAATATGCGCGG
>NW_021429687.1:0-261 GCF_001605985.2 Dendrobium catenatum
AGCCTCAAACTCGATCAAAGGCTCGTAAGCGTACATTGAATTTTTTTTTTACTTAAACCAATTTAAAATTTAGCTCAGATGGAAACTCTAATGGTCTTAAGAAGTAAGCATGGACTCGTCGAGAGTTTTTCATGCATCATACTGTACTTTTCTCTACCTTATTAGGCACCTCCCCGCCTGCGGATGTGGGCTCCGAAAATTCGGCCCCGGCCTCCGCTCGCTTTCTTATTCGACGAGGGAGTTTTAACAGACTAAGTTCCG
>NW_021429688.1:0-1298 GCF_001605985.2 Dendrobium catenatum
TCTCTTTTCAAATCTTTTAAAACTTAGAAGTTTTTATATATCAAAGACTTGATTTTGATTGTTTTGAGATTGTGAATAATTTACTATGGTTCATTATTCTACAAGATATTTTTTTCTTAAACCAAGTGATGATTGGATTCTTTTTTTCTCATATCCAATTGATTTTTTAAGTTAGGTCATTGATTTCAAAAGATGATTCTACCCTAAGAGAAAGTCTAAGCTAAGGGTAATCATGATCAGATATTCTACCATTCTTTGGATTATTGATGTTGTTAACTCATTAACTCATAAGTTTTTAAAATTAATCATATGAAATACTACATCATCTTCATGCCTTGGTTAAAAAAATAATAATAATAAGGATGTCTTGTGGTTTGCTTTTGTTCTTGATTGCCTCCCTTTTGAGATGTCAAAAGGGGGAGTAATTTTAGGATATTTCTTGCACTTTCGATTCTGTGTGTTACACTGCCGTTTTTTTTAATATTTGTCGTAGTGTTTTGCCATCATTAAAAATGTGGAGATTGTTGAAAATTCAGGTCTATGAACTATGTTTTGATGATTGGAAAACACTCTGACTTGTCTTGGACTGTCTATTACTACTGACTTTTCAGGAATCAAAGATCAGAAGGAAAAACGGAGCCAGCTCAAGAATGGATAGATTAGGGTTGAGATAGTCCGTATTTTTATTTTTCTCTTCTTGAGTCAATTGTAATATTTGATGTGGTTGATACAAAGTAACCTTACACACACACACACTTGAGAGACTTAGAATTTTTATTTTTACTCATATCGGTCCGGACGATATTTACATCATCCTGGACGATCTAGCTTAAAATATAAAATCTAATCAGGGGTTCTTAATTAAGGCAGCCATCATTAGCAAATCGGCCTGGACGATACTTGTATCGGCCAGGATGATAGGCTCAAAATAGAAAGAAATTACTACCATAAATAATTAAGGTATTCTGTACTTTTGGTAATCGGCCAAGATGATCTCGGATCAGCTTGGACGATATTCACATTTATGCCTTAATTGATCAGACAATCAAGGAGGTAATTAAGGATGATTGATACAATCATATCATCCTGGACGATCGCAAGATCGACCAGGACGAACTATTCTAAAATCCTTAGTTGCTCCTAGACGATAAATATCGGCCAGCACAAATTCAGGGCGATGTGCTGAACGATCTGGATCGGACAGCTTGAATTCAGGGTGATGCTCTGAACGATTTTCCTCTGATTTGAACTGATCGGCCGGGACGATCGTGATATCATCCTGGACGATTAAGCCAATT
>NW_021429689.1:0-309 GCF_001605985.2 Dendrobium catenatum
CTTTTGAGGAAGAAAAAGATAGATGATATGTTCCGCTTCATTTGATGTTTATAGTAGCTCTGTGTATCTATTTTTGTCTATATGTTTGGAAGAAAGTTCTGAAATAAATTCCAAAGCCAGATCCTCGAATCCGTTCAGTCAGTCTGAAAGTTAAGGCACCCACGATCCGGTGCGAGCGAGACCCGTCCCGGTCGGGTCGTGACAAGCCTTTTTGGTGGTATCAGAGCAGTGGTTTTGGAATTTGGAATTTGGATTGTAAGACAGAGCTATAGGAAGTGATCTGAGTCTGTCTGGGATAGTTTTGGTTTG
>NW_021429690.1:0-239 GCF_001605985.2 Dendrobium catenatum
TGCTAAGATTGCAATTTTCTTTTCAAAGTGCAAATCAAACAAATTCTTAAATTAAAATTAATTAATTAGTATTAATAAAAGAAAGGTCTTCAAAAATTTTAGCTATTATTTAATATAATATTATTATGTACTTGAAAATTTTATGGCCGTTGACTCTATGCTTATTATCTTAGTTTTGCACAAAAATTTAATTATATGCGTAGTTAAAAGTTGTGGAGAAATTATTATATGCGGATATC
>NW_021429691.1:0-500 GCF_001605985.2 Dendrobium catenatum
GCGGTTATAACCGCCAGGAAAAGTAAAAATTTATGCTACGAAAACCCTATTTTTTGGTAGTGTTTGAGTGTCATATAATTAAGAACAAATTAATGCTTCAAGATCTTGATAATAGACTTTGAAGAGGTTCTTATATATGGTTGGTAGACCTGCTCAAATAGGAAAGACCCTCATAAAATCAAGACCTGCATTGGGAGGAGTTTGAGTTCCAAATGTTGTAGAAGGAGATCCACATGTTAGGGGGTGTTTTACATGAAAGATAATTGGTTCAATGTATTTTTCTTCATAAGGTGTCATGTTTTGAAAAAAGTTTAATCACAATCATCACAAAAAAATAGAGATCACGAATGTTTATCATCAAAATGTAAGGGAAGCTGATTCTAGCATATTTTAGCTACTCTGCAAGCTACTGAGTAGATTAACCATTCTTCCAAATAAGCAGTTGAATGAAGAACTTGAGAAGTGTTGCGTGCGAGAATATACGCGGCGGTAGAGTTTGT
>NW_021429692.1:0-225 GCF_001605985.2 Dendrobium catenatum
CCCTAAAGTCAATACAGACACGAATTTGCCCGTTCTTTTTCTTCACTGGGATGATATTTGCAATCCAATCAGCGTATTTTTCTTCTCTGATGATGCCTGCTTTTATGAGCTTCTTCGTCTCTGTGATCACCTGTTCTTCAATCTCCAATCTCCAATCTCATTCTCCTTGGAGCTTGCTTGATGGGTGTTACATCCGGTTTGATTGCTAATCTATGAATTGCTACG
>NW_021429693.1:0-277 GCF_001605985.2 Dendrobium catenatum
GCAGAGAACCATGATCACTTGCTGAAACTTACCTCTCTCAACCCTTCCAAGGACAAGAAACTTTAGGAAAGAAGAAGTGGAATAATAATTGGACAAACCCTTGTGAACCCCCTCACAAGCTCCCCTTCATAAGCTCCCCCTCACAAGGTCCTCTCTCTCTTTCTCCCTCTCTCTCTCTCTCCTTTAAGTTTTCTCAGGTCAAGACAGCAGCCAAGAATGTTAAAAAATGTTGAACAAGAGATCTTAAATAGAAGAGCTTCAAAGGAGCTCATTAATT
>NW_021429694.1:0-211 GCF_001605985.2 Dendrobium catenatum
AGTAGGCAAGGTCTTTGCCTTATATGAAATGCTAAACGTGAATTTTGTTGTCAGGAACTAGCGCAATGGTAGCGTGTGATACACATGCCTAACATATGGAGAACACTTCTACTTAGATGCTTGGATGCAATGATAGAATGCTATTGGGGCAAGGAGGGGCACGCGGACAGGGGCACGAGTGTCCCATTCATACGGGTGACCAATATGAGGA
>NW_021429695.1:0-873 GCF_001605985.2 Dendrobium catenatum
TTACACATCAATTGAAAATCAAAGTATTAAGTTTAAGACATTTGAAGAGGTGTGTGTATCCTACAAAAGACATGGTAGAGGAATGTTGGAGTAGACACGATATTATGCTCATCAACTTTATCATGTTGAGAAACTCTAGCAATCAAAGAGGTTGGGGGCAACAGAGCCTCAACATTGAATTGGACATAAGCGATGATTCTATTTGCATTGTTTTATTGTTACTTCCATGAGTTTTATTTATGACACTGGATTATTACTGTCATTGATACAAACATAAACATTGCTTAATACTATAGATTCAATGTATTGATACTGAGTATATGACGCATGTAGTATTCAACATAGAATGACACATTTATATAAATTTCTTGCAAATAACATAAAAGAACAAAAGCATGTATTAACACAATGATATAAATAATCTTGGCCAATATTCAACATAATGAGGTTGTCATGCAATGAAATAAATATGTCAAAGTTGATACATAAAATAATTCATGGTAATCAACTATCATTTCCTTAAAATCATGCAGCTCTCAGTTGATACAAAAATATCATCGTACAATATGCTACGCTGGACAAAATATCACATGAAACAATGCTCCAACAATTACATAATATTTGATCAAAATAAAGTGACATGTAAATTGAGGCATCAAATTGGGATGCATTTATGCACAAGAGATCACAAAGTGGCAAATTTATTGCGTGCGGTGACCGAACATAATCCGAAGGCCAATAAGAATGCAGCATGTCACCAATATCCTGTGTACGATTATTGTGTACTGTTGTGCATCAGGTGATGTTACACGTCCTAATAGCCTCCAGACGGTCCGATGATCACACGTAATAATCTCTCCACAAAGTGAGACT
>NW_021429696.1:0-234 GCF_001605985.2 Dendrobium catenatum
GGTTGCTGGGGGTTTTTCCGTGGATTTGGTGCTCTGTTTCCTGTGTAGAATTGAAGAATATGGTAAGGTGACTGCTGGACTTTCATTTCCCTCATTTAATTAAGTATTTGAAGAGTTTTAGTGGCTGTTTGTATTCCCTCTTTTGGTCTATAAATAGGAGTTGTTTTTGTGGCTGTTTTAAAAAGGTGAAAAATGTTATTTTTGGAAGCCATAACCTGCGGGTTTTGCTTGGAA
>NW_021429697.1:0-475 GCF_001605985.2 Dendrobium catenatum
TCGTCTGGACGAAAATTTTACAGAGACCAGATCGTCCTAGACGATATTTAATTTCATCCCGGACGAATAGGACTTAGAAAATTTTTTAAGCCACTTCATATTCGTTCTATGTGCTCAATAGGAGATAACTGTCTGATTGTCCCGTACGATATGATATCGTCCCGTACGATATGATATCGTCCCGTACGATCAGTATAAATTTTATATGATCTCCTTATGTGTGTGTGTATGTTTTTATACACTCAATTATAAGGTTTACTCAGATAGTTACTTCATTGCATGCATTAGGAAAAGAACTTTCAAACTATGAAAAAGTAAACAAGATATTGAGATGCTTGCCTTCATCATATGATGCTAAAATCACAACAATCACTGAATCTAGGGATTTGAATACTTATTCAATTGATAACTTACTTGGATCACTCATTGCTTATGAGGAAGGGGTGAATCAAAGAAATCTTGATGCAGGTGAGAA
>NW_021429698.1:0-484 GCF_001605985.2 Dendrobium catenatum
TTACTTCCTAGCCAATATGAGTTTCAATTCCGACCACACCTCTATAAGTTCTTTCGTTATTAAACAAAAAGTTGAAATCACTAAGCACGACTTAGGTGCTTTTCTTAACTTAAGAACTGAAGGTTTTAAAGCCCACACCCTTATGAATGAGAACACCATTAAATGGTTTGAAATAAATAGGGTGATTAGAGGAAATGACCTAGATTATCACATTGCTAGAGTTTCAGGAATGACCAAAAATGCTCGTATCATCCAGCACATTCTTCGATCTTCAATTATTCCAAAAGCTGGTGATAGGATCAATATTACTCCACTCCTTTCTGTTGTGACTTTTTTTATTATGAATAAAAGACCTATTGATGAAGCCCAACTTATCTTAGACCATCTTTATGGGCTTTTAGAAATTGGGCATGCTGAATAGAAAAGAAAAAGGAATATTTCCATAGTACACTTAGTTACCTATGTTTTGGAAAAGAAATACAAT
>NW_021429699.1:0-200 GCF_001605985.2 Dendrobium catenatum
CAATGGATGAAGAATGTATATTAATTTCTTCGATCTTCCATTTATTTTTGATCTTGAAAAGATTTATAGAATCCAAAATCATTTCTCCTATTTGATTCTAGAATTTAAAATTTTGTTTAGAATCAAATTTAAATATTCCACACTTGAATAAATGATTGATGTATGTAATTTATGAATTTGATAAACATAAAATTATGAAA
>NW_021429700.1:0-287 GCF_001605985.2 Dendrobium catenatum
ATAATGATAATTTGTACCTTACTCAAATTCCCTCTGAAGAGAAAATTTCTACTACTATTAAAGGCATGAATGAGGAATCTGTGGCTGGTCCGGATGGTTTTACTACTAATTTTTTTGTTAAAACCTGGGATATCATTAAATCTGATGTTATTAATGTTGTGCATGAGTTTTTTAATGGGAAGCCTTACCTGAAAGCTTTTTCTTGTACTAACATTGTCCTTATTCCCAAGAAAGAAAATACTAAATTTTTGAATGAGTTTAGACCAATCAGTCTTTGTACTTTCTTT
>NW_021429701.1:0-208 GCF_001605985.2 Dendrobium catenatum
TGGTGTCAAAAATAAGTTATCTTGGGTTTGTCGGAGTTATCTCATTGAACCACTCAATTTGACTATAAACATGCCAAATTTTAAGATCATTTTGGTCATTCAATTTGTGCCTTATAATTTTCAATTATACTTTAGGCCCTTGATTTAGCATTCGTGCTCAGATTGAATTATCTTTGTTGTCATTCGTTTCCTCTTATCAAGACTTACA
>NW_021429702.1:0-534 GCF_001605985.2 Dendrobium catenatum
GAAAAGACACCCTATGAGATCCTTAAGGGTAGGACACTCAATCTTTCCCACCTTTATGTCTTTGGTTGTGAGGTTTTCATTCACAATAATGGGAAGTCTCACTTGGGAAAATTTAATCCTAAATCTAATGAAGGAGTATTCTTGGAATATTTTAGTGTTGGGAAGTCTTTTAGGGTGTTTAACAAGAGAACTCTAGTGGTGGAAGAGACTACTCATGTAGTATTTGATGAGTTTGATCCTAAAAAGCATGGAGTTGAGGATGATGATGATATTGGAGAGATTACTAGTGGAGTAGAAAATTTGGAGAAGGAAGTAAGTCACCAAAACATAGAAGGAGAAGGAGATGTCACCCAAGGAGTAGAAAATTTAGATATGGAGGAAAGGGTTGGACCTTCTCAAACCTTACCTAGAGATTGGAGATACTCTACAAGTCACCTTAAAGATTTGATCTTAGAAGAGCCTTCTAATGGAGTTAAGACTAGACATGGACTTAGGAAGGAGGTGAACCAATCTGCCTTTATCTCAATGACTGAA
>NW_021429703.1:0-402 GCF_001605985.2 Dendrobium catenatum
TGAGGGTGTAAGGACTAGGCATGGATTAAACAAAGAATTCAATTATTCAGCCTTCATTTCAACTATAGATTTATTAGGAATGACCTTTCTTTATTAGATTTAAATAAGAATTTGACTTTTAATAGGACACAATGGAGAAAAATGATTCATGTAGCCGACCCCATGTAGTGGGATAAAGGCTTGATGTTGTTGTTGTTGTTGTTGAATTTCAACTATATAACCCACAAATATTGATCAAGCACTTTCGGATGAATTTTGGATTTTGGCCATGCAAGAAGAGTTGAATCAATTTTTAAGAAATAAAGTTTGTGAATTAACTACAAGTCCAAAGGATCAAAGTGTAGTTGGAACTCAGTGGGTATTCAAAAACAAAATGAATGACTCAGGAGTAGTCATTAAAAA
>NW_021429704.1:0-364 GCF_001605985.2 Dendrobium catenatum
TCTACGCCATTAAGCATTGATGGTCTCTGTGGGCTTCAAAAATCCGCTGACCCTTTCTTTCTTTTTCGGGTCATCGAGGAGAGTTTTAACTTTTAAGTTCCGAGGTTAAATTTCAGAAGGCAGATTGGGTTTTAAATAAGATACTGCCCAGAGATTTTACCCTCATTTTGCGAGGACTTGATGATCTGAGTTCAGGTTTCCTATGAACGCAAGTCCCTATAGTTAATTACCCCTCCTGATAACGAGAGAGAACTATCGATCAAGGCTAGTCATCAAACAAATACATAGTATTTGGTTTATAGTAGCAGCACGATTTGGTATTTGAAAATTTGATATTTAAAATTAGAAATTCACCACCTTGTAC
>NW_021429705.1:0-252 GCF_001605985.2 Dendrobium catenatum
TTGAGCAAAATCAACTTTAAACTGTGCATAATTCAAATACGCTCAAAATGAGGTGCTGTGCGTCGACAACGGATTTGAAACGAGGAAGTTATGGATTTTTGAAATTTAAACACAATAAAAAGCTATTTAAAGAATAATTGGAAGGCACTTAATGTTTAAAATAATTATTAAATAATATGAAAATAAAGTAAACAAACTTCTGAAATTTGAAAATAGTTTAAAATATAATAGTGGTGACATCTTAATTATTAA
>NW_021429706.1:0-285 GCF_001605985.2 Dendrobium catenatum
TTGGACATGTTTCTTCTACAAAACTTAATTTAAATTAAAAATATATTTTATAAGTGTCAACTAATTTAATTAATAAAAAATTAAATTTCATTTTTATCCACTTGATATCTTTATATTTATTATAATGAAAATTTCACTTAATCAAAGTATGAATCACGATGTATATCGAGTGAAAAATTTAAAAAAAATTAATTTATGATCATTTGAGCTTTAATTTCAATAAATTTATGGTTGAATTGAATATCTCGATGAGACGAACCTTGGTCGTCTCTCCAATTGTCGTAA
>NW_021429707.1:0-252 GCF_001605985.2 Dendrobium catenatum
TGTCACAGTTGAGAAGAGCTATTGGAGATTATACAGCTAGCTCAGAGTTACCAGCCACACTTACAGAAGATTTAGAGATGATTATGGGGGTTCGTTAGAAAGAAGAAGGGGCAAAAGAAGTACTGATCAAGTGGAAGAATCTTCCAGACTACGACGCCACATGGGAGCCGTATGAAAGGGTGAAGCAACAATATCCTAGTTTTCACCTTGAGGATAAGGTGATTCTTTGGGAGGGCGGTATTGATACGGCGG
>NW_021429708.1:0-277 GCF_001605985.2 Dendrobium catenatum
TCCTCTTAGTATTTCTTCTCATGATTCTAACAACATCAAAAAAAAAAAGAATTCATACCATCAAT
The DNA here is from genome assembly GCF_001605985.2 of Dendrobium catenatum. NCBI lineage: Eukaryota > Viridiplantae > Streptophyta > Magnoliopsida > Asparagales > Orchidaceae > Dendrobium > Dendrobium catenatum. The sequence goes on from NW_021429708.1 coordinate 66, forward strand.
GTACGTAGTTGATATGTTGTTAATAGAAATCTTCTTTTATGTATAACAAGGAATTTTATCGTTGGATAAGACTAATCATGATCTCTCAAATTCAAGTATACTAAGTATTTCATTGTAGGTTGACATCATTTCAAAGAGCCTACTCAAGAATCAAACAAATATATATTAGTTTTTATGAGTCTAATAATATTATGCAAGTGGCAAACTCTAGA
>NW_021429709.1:0-229 GCF_001605985.2 Dendrobium catenatum
CTATGTCTATTTCCACTAAAATTATACTCCATATATTCAATTTTAGATCTACTCAAGTGAAAACCTTTATACTCTAAAGTTGACCTTCATAATTCAAGTCTAAGTAAAGTAATTGGTACATCCTCTTGCAAATGTATAGTGAGAACATCCATGACTAAAGCAAAAAATATATGGACTTAAGGTTGATCCTTAATGTAATTCAACCGAATAAGGAAAGTACTTGGTATAA
>NW_021429711.1:0-458 GCF_001605985.2 Dendrobium catenatum
GGAATTTGTCCCTAACCCGAGTACTGAAATGGTTATGAATAATGTGGCTGTTGGGAACAAGGAAAAAAATGTTGCTACTATCGGTGCTGGAAACAAGGAAAAAAATGTTGCTACTATCGGTGCTGATTTGTCTTCTTTCTATGAAGAAAAAGGTGATTACACGAAGGTGGGAAGGAAAAAAGGTAAGGATGTTTTACCTTCTACGCCCCGTTCCACCAGAGCTAAAACTTTTTCAAAACCTTCTAATGGTTAACGCAATTATTTGGAACGTAAGAGGTATTGGAGGTAAATACTCTATTATTAGAGTTAAAAATATGTATAGGATTCATAATATTCAGCTCCTTGTTTTGCTTGAGCCTTTTGTTGCTAGAGAGAAACTTTCTATTATTGCTAAAAAGTTGGGTTTCTCTGCTTTTTTTGCTAACTGCTCTAACAAAATTTGGATTTTTTGGAAAGAT
>NW_021429712.1:0-211 GCF_001605985.2 Dendrobium catenatum
CATCAATTTAGCCTTCACCTCTTCGAGCATGTTGGAAGATTGTTCCGCCGTTTGGGCAGAAGCTACACTTTTACCTTGGGAATGATGGCGAGGTCCACAATATGATTGGGCATCTTCGTGTAAACGATACTGAAGGGGCATTGACCCGTGGATCGATTGGGCATCGAGTTGTATGCGAACTCCGCCTGTCCAAGGACTTCTTCCCAAGTCT
>NW_021429713.1:0-292 GCF_001605985.2 Dendrobium catenatum
TTAATTGGATACGTCTTTGACGTATTCGACACGTATCCATGGAGTATCGGAGGCGTATTCGTGTATCGGTGTATCGGATACAGCATGCCTTCATAAATAGGTGTATCGGTGCAACATAGTCTAAATGTATTGTATTTTCAGGGACAACCCTAGAAATATCCTCAAAGGAATTTGTAGTCTCTTAGATTTCATTAGGCACACATGCTCAATATCAAGAATAATCTTTTTGCCCCTTTTTATTTTGTTATTATTTTAAATGATTTTTTATTTATTTATTTTTATTCTTTATTAT
>NW_021429714.1:0-251 GCF_001605985.2 Dendrobium catenatum
TAGGGCCGAAGGAACACAAATCTCCTGACAAGTCAATGAAGACAAATCAGGTAATTCTCCATCAATGTCCACAGCATGAAGCACAGGACGGAAAGAATCGAAATTTCAGGGCTCAAGCCAAAGTCACAGAAAGAGTATCCCGAATAATATCTACAAATGTCCCTAAAGACTGGGGGCATTTTAAATATTTATTTGGGTCGACATCGCGCTGCACGCCGAGATCTCCAAATAAATATTTAAAATACTATGAG
>NW_021429715.1:0-486 GCF_001605985.2 Dendrobium catenatum
ATCAAAGAACATAAAGCACTCCAAAGAAAACCACAGCAAGCAATGGCCAGATGATCGCTAGCCTGGTTGAAGCACTACAATCATCATTGTTCCCGCTGAAGCAACCAGGATGAACTGACTTTGCCTGCCCATTCTCAAAGGCAAAACTACTGTTCCTCTTGCCATTGCTAAACAGAACACACCAAAAGTATGGTGACCCGCCATCAGTGCCACTTACAGCTGCACCGACCTCTGTGTGGTTTTTATCATGAAGGATCTTAAGACTCTCTGAATTCTGGATGATGAAACTGGAGAAGGCTTCATCGGGAGAAACATATTTGGATTGGCAACCAAGAAAGCGACCAGTGATGGGAGTAAGAGTCTGGGCTAGGACACCACAGTTGGGAGCAAATTTGTCTGCAAAGTCAGAATCTGGGGGCTTTTTCATGTCACCAACTTCACTACATTGGCCTTCATAGCCTTTTATGTACTGCAGAGCAATGCAGC
>NW_021429716.1:0-265 GCF_001605985.2 Dendrobium catenatum
CTTTTAAAATTAATTATTAATTATTTGTTGGAAACCATCTTTTTTTCACACCGAGGCCGTGAAGTTTATTTCACCTTCCTTGGGGCTAAGTAAATAGCCTCGTAGGCCTGGGTTACCCAGTGGTACCCGATATGATTAAGTATTTTGGTTTAATTAAAGCTTAAAAGTTAATGTATTTTATTAAAAAAAAAAAGTTTGATTGCTGATTTTTAAAGTTGATTAATTTAAGTTTGCCATTAATTGGTTCGTGGCGTTGTGCCACCAG
>NW_021429717.1:0-205 GCF_001605985.2 Dendrobium catenatum
CTTGCCAAACTCAAAGCTTCATGAGTCATTAGACAAATACAAAAATACCTCTTAAAGGACATTCCAACAAACACCTCATATGCATGGTTTGATGGAGAAATGACATGATATCCTAATAAGCCCTCAAAGTTCACACTTAAAACCTCTAAAAGACAGCATGAATCCAATGTAAATTTGACATGCTAGTGGTTCACTTTCAAATGAC
>NW_021429718.1:0-883 GCF_001605985.2 Dendrobium catenatum
TCCTCGCTATGAGCCAAAGCAACAATACAATCCTCCACCACACCCTCACTAATCAAATTAGCATCAACATTATCAAGGAGAGCCCCATTAGGAGAAACCAAATTATATGTATTAAGGCAAACATCATCACCCTCAACCAATGTAGCCATATTCTCTTGCTCCCCAACATTAATACCAGCGAGATCACACCCATCAGAATCAGTGGACACCATCACAACACTGATCCACCCCAATCAATGGCAGATTAACACCAACCTCATGAGAAGAATGAGCACCAACCGAAACTCCCTCCCCCATAGGAGGAAACCCATCAAAATTAGGAAATAAAACCAGGCAAACATCTCTGAAATGACCCAAAGATTTATAATGGGAGCAATACGGGGGAAATAGTTCCATCTCCATAGACTGAAAATACGCCACGGAATCAGAGTCGAGCCACACTTGATTAGGATACTATTTAGTAATATCTAACTCAACAAGTATTCGAGCCACCGAAAGTCTAGTACCATTAATAGTAGCATTATCAGTTCGCAGTGGTCTACCAAACAATGACCCTAAACCATGCAGAATTCAGGGAGAAAAGAGATGAGGATGGAGGTAGGGAAATGACACCCAAACGCGAATAACAGAAGATTCAACATTAACATCAAAGTGAAGAGACCACATAAAGAGCTTCATGTAACAATTGGAGATGAAATAAGAACGATGGGAGAACACCCGATAATAATCCAAATCATTCCTTAGCATAATCAAAATAATATTCTTATGAGTCAACAAAGTAACAAAAAATTCACCAATTAGTTTAAGATTAAGAAAATTTTTTTGAATGGAATCTAGTAGTGGACAGCAAGCGGGAAACTTTCCAACTAAAGCAAATTCAAAC
>NW_021429719.1:0-286 GCF_001605985.2 Dendrobium catenatum
CCCGAACCAGACCCGTTTTTCAAACGGGTTGAATCCGGGAATCCGAACCCGACCCATTTTGAAATCGGGTTGGGACCAACCCGAATTTTTCGAGTCGGGTTCGTGTCGAGTTTTCGTATCGTGTCAAATATTAACACCCTAACAGTAGGTAAATGTATTTTGTATATCGATCATGATTAATGGTTGATCGATAAAATATGATTAATCATTGTTAATTATAATTAATTAAAATTAAGCATCATTAATAATGATTAATTATTATTAATTATAATTAGTTATAATTAAA
>NW_021429720.1:0-300 GCF_001605985.2 Dendrobium catenatum
AAAACTCAACTTATAATAAATTTTTAGAATTCTTTATTTTGTTAAATTAAGTTAAATAATTTAATAATTTATTGTTAAATTAAATTATTTTTTTTATCTTTCAAAAACATATTTTTACTTTTAAAATAATTATTACTTTTCATATTTATAAGTGATACCTTAAATATAATAAAGTAGCAACATTTGTAGTTTTTATTTAAAGGCCACATGGTAGAAGGGGGAGAGTTCTTGTCGCACGCTGAGAGGACAGGCGGGGTTCGAACCCCGCCGAAGCCAAATAGCTCAGCCTGTCCGCGCGGG
>NW_021429721.1:0-769 GCF_001605985.2 Dendrobium catenatum
ATTATCCTTATCTCTTCGCTTTATTTGCACATTTTTAAAGAGGTGAAGGTTATCTGGGTTGGGAATGATGGTAATGATGGATTGTATGACTAGTTTGTATGAATGGTGATTATCCTTGTTTTTTTGGGGGTATATTGGTGTTCTTTCCCTGTTTTGTTAGAATGGTATTGATGGTTTGTTTCTTCCTATTGGGTTTGTGCGATCTCGCTCATCTCTGTGGTTGTTTTGGGATAATCACTAATGGCTGCAGTCTTTCTTGGGACTTCTCTATTTCGTTCCCTTGTAGTGAGGATGAGGTGTTCCTTGGATTCAATATTACTGTGTTTATCCATGCTTTTAGCCAAATTTATCTCTATCGTTCTTTGGTTACTGATGAGAAGAATTTCGAATGGAAGGCTGGTAATTATGGGTTTAACAAAGGCTACATTATCACCTTATATAGGAAGAAACCAAACTTTTTCTTCCAGGGAGTTTTACCTATGACCCGAACATTGTTAAATTTACTTTTATCTACTTTTTCTTCTTAATTTCTTTGTTCAGTATCCTTGCAGTCCTCTTTTGCAGGTTTCTGGAGCTTTGCGCTTGTTTTGTGCAGGATATTTTCGTGATTGGAAGGGTTGTGCTGAAGGTTCTCTATCTTTACCTTTCCTTTTTTGTTTGTAGAATGTTTTTAGGTTATTTTTTTATCTGAATTAGAAGGGAATTCCAGCTCTTAGTTTCTTTTTTAATTTCATTGTAGCTCCTCGGAGCAGTAGTGAGCTGGAGGTCC
>NW_021429722.1:0-288 GCF_001605985.2 Dendrobium catenatum
CCCCTTCCCCCCCACCTCTTGGTTAGCCTTCGGACTAGTTTATAAGGGCTTAACATCCCTGACGAACATTCAAACAAGAAGGTTGAAATGGAAGAAGTCATATGAGATCCCTTTGTAATTGATCTTGAAAGAGATTGAAATATAATTACAATAAAAAATTGAATTAGAATTAGAATAAAAATAAAGATTCAAAATTATTTAAGTTAAAACATAACTTAGATAAGAAAAATTGATCAAGGTCATGAAACATTCTAGATAATTAAGTAAGGAGAATTATTGCAAAGGTGA
>NW_021429723.1:0-214 GCF_001605985.2 Dendrobium catenatum
TGATTCTGGTGCTATTTTCTGTAAGAACAGGTTGTGAGTACCTGTGTTCGGAGATTTGAGGCGGGAGATTCTGTATGAATCTCATTATTCTGGCTACACTGTTCATCCAGGCAGCGGTAAGATGTATGCTGATATGAAGCTTTTGTTCTGGTGGACTGAGATGAAGAAGGATGTGGTAGAGTTTGTGTCGAGATGCGAAGCCTGTCAGTTGGTG
>NW_021429724.1:0-417 GCF_001605985.2 Dendrobium catenatum
ACTTTCGCCTGCCCACCTACTGGCACCTGAGTTACGCCCGATTGTCAATTAAAGCTAAATTTCCACCTTACCACCAAACGTCACAGGATTTCCAATATTTGTTCATAACTAGATTTCAACATGGCAGTTGATTATTGTAATATGATCGTCATCAATTTCAGGGGACAAGTCAGTCATTTGTAATTTACTAAAATACTAGTTAAATCATTTCAACTGGACGTGACCCTATGATTTTTCCCTTTTTCAAGATTTCCACATAAATATTTTGGTGTTTTCTTTTTCTTCTGTTTGTGTGCTTGATATCCGTACAACAATAAGACAAAAAAATTCTGACTCTACCGCCACATATATTCTAGCCCGCAACAGCTCCTAAAATAGGAATTTTTGATCAATTGATCCTTTCCATGCTTCCTCAAA
>NW_021429725.1:0-1051 GCF_001605985.2 Dendrobium catenatum
CAATTGTACTATACAATGTTTATGTTATGAATCTAATTTTAGGGAATATGATTTTGATGATAGCAAACATTTCGTTCTTCATACGACTACCTTGCCTACTAATGTTTCAGGTCCACAAGATCAAATTGAAAATCGAGCAAGCTCAAGATTGGGTATATTAGGACTGAGTCGGCTTGTAATGTATGTTATGTGTCTTTTACCCTTTTTTAAGTTAATTATAAATGATGTGGATCGTGATGCTAAGTAACCTTACACAAACACACTTGGGAGAATTTTTTGGACTATTTTAGAATTCTGTATTTTCGATCACATCATCCCAGATGATCCAAAAATCATGCTGGATGATCAGATAAAAACAAAACCCTAATTAGGGCATCTTAGTTAAGGCAACCATAATTAAAAAATTCATCCTAGATGACATTAGAATCATCCGGAATGATAGGCTCAAATCAAAAAGAATTAGCCACCATATCTATTTACAGATCTTTTATTTTTGGACATTATCCTGGATGATACATTGCAATAATTCCTAAATTAATCTGGTAATTAAGGTTTGATTACTCAATCATATCATCCTGGACGATCGTAGGAATCTCTGGGATGATCAGTTTATAAACCTTAGTTTTTCCTAGATGATCAAATATCGGCCTGGTTCCATTCAGGGTGATGCTCCGAATGATATATACTGAATTGAACTAATTATCCAGGATGATCATGAGATCGGCCTGGAAGATCAAGTTATTATTGCATCGTCCAGACATCCATTCAAGGTAATGTTCTGGATGTTATTCATTATTTTATACTAATCAGCTCGGATATTCATGAGATCATCCTGGACGATCTAGTTATTTTTCTATCATCCAGACATCAATTCAGGAAGATAGTCTAGATGATATTCATCGAGTTGAACTAATCATACATGATGATACCCTATCTTCCTGGATGATCTGAACAAAATATCCTTATAATCATTTAGACTCTTCCAAATCATCCTGGCTGATTGAGCTAAATTTGAACTGATAGTACAGGATGATCGATCGATCGTCTTGAA
>NW_021429726.1:0-350 GCF_001605985.2 Dendrobium catenatum
AGTCTCAACCAGATCCTAATCCAAAACTTACAGAAATCATCGCCCGCCTGGATTCCGAAGAATTATTCGATATGGCTGAATACAAAGGATACCTACCCATTGATCCTAAGTCAATTGGGGATAGACCGGTCGAGGAGATAGTTCAAGAAATAAGGAATATTTTGTTAAATAAAGAGGGAATGGCCTCTTTTGACCCTGAGCTGGATGATCTCCTTGAGGATGAGGATGATTGTGTTGGCAGCATTCATATGGTTGAGACTAGGGGATCTAATAAGGAAGCTGAGCCCAACAAACGTCGATTTGTTAAAGATGGTGATTCACATGATGCCGAGTCAGATTCAGATGAATCT
>NW_021429727.1:0-318 GCF_001605985.2 Dendrobium catenatum
TAGTAGTTATAGAAGATTGAGAAATCCATTTCTTGGATTTAAATGCTTTTCTTGAGGATTGGTTGGTCATATTTCACACACTCATACCTTACATATAAAAACTCATTTAGTATGGAGACCTAAGATGCATAAGCCTAAATATATCATACATGCAGCTAGTTTTAATTTGCCAAAAGATGAACCCAAACTTATTTGGATTCCCAGGTCTAATATTTGATGATTTTGTAGGCACGCTCTCATACAAAGCCTCGTGAGAGCATTTGGTACCTGGACAGCGGTTTCTCATAGCATATGACTGGAGACACTACACAATTTAAA
>NW_021429728.1:0-258 GCF_001605985.2 Dendrobium catenatum
TATTTAAAGAGAGAGGGAGGAATGACTTTCCATTGTGGACCTAATGGTGAAAAGAGATTTTGACGCAGAACTAAAAGCCTAAAAGTTCTTAAATTTGATTGTTTTATTGGCTTAACAAAGCAACAAGTTTGCCGACGAGGAAACATGCTCTATTTTTTGTAATTTTTCCTTTTAAATTTATTTATTAATCCAAAAAAGCCACCAATATCTATTTCTAGACACATGAAAAGCATCAAAAGTTAGTTTTCCCCTTTGCTC
>NW_021429729.1:0-1212 GCF_001605985.2 Dendrobium catenatum
TGCTAGAGGTGTTTACTAAGATGGATCGAACTAGACATATGACCAGTCCCCGGTTAACCGATCGAGTCAGCCCATCTGATTTGATTTTTAAAATATTGCTCCTATTGCCATTTATGTAGCTTAAGTAATTGTTTAAAATTTTCATATAGTTTTGTTTTAGTAATTAACAACAATAATAATATCAAGTCTTTACCCACTATGCGGCCTCAGCTGCATGATACCTTTTTCTCCATTAATGAGAAAAAAATATCATTTATTTCTTAATTATAATTTGATTTTAAAGTTAATTATAATTCATATTAGGATATTGATTTTATCAAAGAAAGAATAATATAATGAATAAATTGAAGTGTAAATAATTTATATTTTGTTCAATCTTCAAATTGTTGGTATATTTTCAATCCAAATCAATGTTAGAAACTTATTATAACTTTATTCGTTTTATCATTTTTATTGTTTTTTCATTTAATCTCTTCCAATTCTTTTTTCATTTCAAATGGAGTGTTAGGTTCTGTTTGGGACGAGTTTCTTACTATTTCTTAAACCAGCTTTTCAGTACAAATTTTTTTTTTATATACTAGAAAGTTAATTTAAGAAGCAGTAAGAAAACCATCCCAAACGAAGTCTTATACTTTATTTGGTACAACTTTCTTACTATTTTCTAAGGCTTCGTTTGGGATAACTATCTTACTGCTTCTTAAAGCAGTTTCTTAATACAAAAATTAAAATTTTTGTACTAAAAAACTGCTTTAAGAAGCAGTTTGAAAGTCGTCCCAAACGAAGCCTAAAACAATTTCTTAGTTCATAGTTTTCTTAGATAAGAAATTTTTGTGCTAAACAATTGCTTTAGAAAGCAGTAAAAAAGATAGCATCGAAGAGATTGCTGAGACAGATATTAATGAGTTAATAATATTATTTTATATTTTTTTTAATTTGCAATGAAAGTGATTAAAAAAAGATAAAAAACACGAGTGATAATTGGTAAACTATATTATTTTTCTTTTTAATATTTCGCAGAAAATGCATCACCAATTGGTTAGCTTCCTATTTATTTATTTTTTATTTTGTTTGATTTGTGTCGCTTATTCATACTGACTCTTGCAAGAACTTGAGCTTTATTTTTTAATGAAAGTTCAGAAAGCCATTTTGTTTGGTACTTAACTATTTTATGATGGGCGAATATATATTTAAGAAAATACAAGCATTACATTT
>NW_021429730.1:0-273 GCF_001605985.2 Dendrobium catenatum
CGAAATTAAAAGGAAAATTGAACAAAATAATATCCATCTTAAAATTATTGTTGACAACAAAAGATGGTCCAAAGAATTCAAAGTTGGAGACTTTGTGATGGTACGGAAGCTGCATGCTCGAAACACCGAACATTTTAAGGAAATCTCAAAGGTTAAATAGTAATGCCTATGTACTGGACCTCTCTTGAGGCTTTAACATGAATCCTACATTTAATATAGAAGACCTGTTAGCCTTTGAAGGACACGAATCTTAACCCCAAAATCCACTCTTTA
>NW_021429731.1:0-272 GCF_001605985.2 Dendrobium catenatum
TTGTTTCACATATATTTATTAATTTATTATTTAATTTATATATATTACATCATAATATTATATTAATATTCAATATATAATTAATTAAACTAGCATGTTCTATTTGCAATGTAAAAAATTCATTATTAATACTAGCATGCATTTTCACAAGTTTCTTATATGAATCATGAATATTTTTTAAAATAATAAGCAATTCATCATTCTTGATATTATCTACCTCATGACCTATTTTGGCAATTTTGATGATAACAAATATATGCTTGGATGTTCTA
>NW_021429732.1:0-314 GCF_001605985.2 Dendrobium catenatum
ATAACATACTATTTCTAAAGACAAAAATGACATTTTACTATTGATTTGAAAATATAAATAGATTTTATTTTATTTTTAATACAAAGATGATGTGTGGCGGTGCTTAGTGGAGGTCGGTGATAGTGGTGGTGGGCCACAACGGTGGTGGTCGGTGACCAGCGGTGGTAATGGTGATGGGTGGCAAGTGACGACGACGGTGTACACAGCAAGCAGCATGCAGTGGTGAAAGGTCAGCGGTTGTGGCCCGCAGTGACGGCGGACTGTCGAGGGATTACTGGTGGCAGTGGTGGTACGCGATAGGGGTGGTTGATGAC
>NW_021429733.1:0-258 GCF_001605985.2 Dendrobium catenatum
TTTAAAAAGGCAATCTTGACATCCATTTGGAAAAGCTTAAATCTCTTATAACAGGTAAAGGCTAGTAGCACTCAAATGACTTCCAATTTAACTACAAGGGCAAAGTTTTCCTCAAAATTAATCCCTTCTGTTTGGTTGTACCCCTTAGCCACTAATCATATCTTATTCCTAACCACCACAAAATAATCATTCATTTTAACCTTAAAAAACCATTTAGTTCCTACCACACTTTGATTCTAAGGTCTTTCTATAAACTCC
>NW_021429734.1:0-259 GCF_001605985.2 Dendrobium catenatum
AATTTTACAATAGAGGTTTTGAATTTTATGGGATTTTTATTGAATAAAAATTATCTTGATATTGAAAATTAGTATTATAGTACAATAAAAGTCTTAAATTATTATTTTTCACAAATTCTAATAATTTTTTAATTTATTTTGAAAATGTAGATTTTTTTTCCTTCTAGGATTTTTTATTTCCTACCGTTATAAAAAATTATACAATTTTGATACATGCTTAATTACTCTTTAATTACTATAATATGATGATATACGTGCA
>NW_021429735.1:0-201 GCF_001605985.2 Dendrobium catenatum
AGTGTACATGTCAAATATTATTTCGCTAGGTTTCATACATAAGAGTTCATAATCATGCAACAAAATGTTAAGCCTAGACTGTTTAACTTCACTAGTTCCTTCGTATGCGATACACAGTCTATCCAAAATCTCCTTACGAGTAGCACAGGTAAAAACTCTTATATACAACAACAACAACATCAAGCCTTTATCCCACTACGT
>NW_021429736.1:0-238 GCF_001605985.2 Dendrobium catenatum
AGAGTTTTAAGTTATGGAATTGGGCATAATTAGATTTTTTTTTACATTACCGTACTAGAAAATAAACTTACTTATACATAATTTATATGTTATGCATATAAAGGAGAATATTTTTTATAACATTTTTAATATTGTGATGGATGTGAATGCAAAAAACAAAAGATAATTTGAAGGTAAGATTAGAACTACAAGAATATAGTATGAAAAATATATCTTGAACTCATATGGTGGAAATGGT